>NC_092112.1:10502375-10597436 GCF_045679555.1 Salvelinus alpinus | reverse complement strand
TACAGTGAGATGTCTTGCCAAATAAATAGGCCTATAGTCCCGCTTGATTGGAGTCACATGGCACTTTTCTAGACACCCAAAGCTATTTACAGCGTAATCTATGTATTTGGTCATTTGTTTGTTAATCGTCTTGCCTTGTACCAACAACTGTGTGAGTTAGATTCCACACAGGATTTAGAAGGACTTTAACCAGCTGCTCAGTCTGATGGAAGAGATGCTACTGTACGTATAAACAATATTATCTATCCCTCCCTCCCTCCATCGATTCTTCATATTTATCGGCTATTTCTTAATCCAGTGGGATCATTGGGTTTGTGTGTGTGTGTGTGTGTGTGTGTGTGTGTGTGTGTGTGTGTGTGTGTGTGTGTGTGTGTGTGTGTGTGTGTGTGTGTGTGTGTGTGTGTGTGTGTGTGTGTGTGTGTGTGTGTGTGTGTGTGTGTGTGTGTGTGTGTGTGTGTGTGTGTGTGAGTGTGTGTGTGTGTGTGTGTGTGTGTGTGTGTGTGATGTCTGTGTGCGTGTGCGTGTGCGTGTGAGTGTGTGTGTGTGTCAGTGGGTTTGCCTGTACTGTATATTACAAATGCTGTTCCACTTGGTTTGACTTTTTCACTGAACTCCGACTGATGATTCATTCCAGTCTGTCGCTGCAGTACAGGGAGGCGGTTGGTGTATGTGTGTGTGTGTGGTTTCAGTCTGTCGCTGCAGTACAGGGAGGCTGTTGGTGTGTGTGTGTGTGTGTGTGTGTGTGTGTGTGTGTGTGTGTGTGTGTGTGTGTGTGTGTGTGTGTGTGTGTGTGTGTGTGTGTGTGTGTGTGTGTGTGTGTGTGTGTGTGTGTGTGTGTGTGTGTGTGTGTGTGTGTGTGTGTGTGTGTGTGGTTTCAGTCTGTCGCTGCAGTGAAGGGAGGCAGGCTGTTAATAGCTTGTTTTTGAATTGAAATAACATTTACTGCACGGCTCATTTTGTTTTTCTTTTTACACCAAATACTAGATGAGAAATGACAAATGAGGAGGAAGAGAGAGGAAGAAAGAGAGAGGGAAAGAGAGAGAGAAAGAAGGAGAGAAAGAGAGGGAGAGAGAGAGAGAGGGGGAGAAAGAAGGAGAGAAAGAGAGAGAAAGAAGGAGAGAAAGAGAGAGAAAGAAGGAGAGAAAGAGAGAGAGAGAGAGAGAGAGAGAGAGAGAGAGAGAGAGAGAGAGAGAGAGAGAGAGAGAGAGAGAGAGAGAGAGAGAGAGAGAGAGAGAGAGAGAGAAAGAGAGGGGGGGAAAGAGAGAGAAAGAGAGACAGAGAGAGAGAGAGGGGGAAAGAGAGAGAGGGAAAGAGAGAGAAAGAGAGATGGAGAGAGAGAGAGACAGAAAGAGAGAGGGAAAGAGAGAGAGAGAGAGAGAGAGAGAGAGAGAGAGAGAGAGAGAGAGAGAGAGAGCAGCAAGATTTGTGACCTGTTGCCACAAGAAAAGGGCAACCAGTGAAGAACAAACACCATTGCAAATACAACCCATATTTATGCTTATTTATTTTAACTTGTGTGCTTTAACCATTTGTACATTGTTACAACACTGTATATATATAATATGACATTTGTAATGTCTTTTTTGTTTTGAAACTTCTGTATGTGTAATTTTTACTGTTAATTTGTATTGTTTATTTCACCTCACTATTATCTACCTCACTTGCTTTGGCAATGTTAACACATGTTTCCCATGCCAATAAAGCCCCTTGAATTGAATTGAGCGAGCGAGCGAGCGAGCGAGAGAGAGAGAGAGAGAGAGAGAGAGAGAGAGAGAGAGAGAGAGAGAGAGAGAGAGAGAGAGAGAGAGAGAGAGAGAGAGAGAGAGAGAGAGAGAGAGAGAGAGACAGCAGCATTGTGTTGTTTATCATATTTCCTCCATTTCCTACAGTGTGTATATATATACAGTACCAGTCTAAAGTTTGGACAAACCTACTCATTCAAGGGTTTTTCTCAATTTTTTAAAACAATTTTCTACATTGTTGAATATTAGTGAAGACATAAAACAATGAAATAACACATATGGAATCACGTAGTAACCAAACATCTAAATACATTTTCTATTTGAGATTCCTCAAAGTAGCCACCCTTTGGGTTGATGACAGCTTTACACACTCTTAGCATTCTCTTAATCCTCGTCCCCTGCTTCAGGTGGAACAGACGTTCACCCGCCACTCGACCCTCAGGCGGGTGGTCAAACACTGCCCGAAAGCGGCGGGTGAACTCTGAACTCTGCCTAATGGTCCAACGCCACATCTCCTTCACTCCATATGGCGTTGGCCCACTCCAGGGCTTTGCCCGAGAGGCAGGAGACGAGGGCGGACACGCTCTCACGTCCTGAAGGAGCCGGGTGGACGGTCGCCAGGTAGAGCTCCAGCTGGAGTAGCAACCCCTGGCATCCGGCAGCCGTCCCATCATACTCCCTTGGGAGCGCGAGTCGAATCTCCCTGGGACCGGGTGAAGGAGGTGGGGCCTGCTGTAGTGGGGCTGGTGGAGGCCCAATGATCCATCGTCTGCAGCACCCGATCCATGGCGATGCCTAGCCGTTGCAACATGGTCGCGTGCTGCTGGACGCGCTTGTCTACCGCCACAGGGTGGGCGTCCTGCTGACTCCATTCTTCGGGTGAGTGATCGAATATTCAAAAAGAGTATTAAAAATAACAAGATGTATCCACCAATCCAAAGAGAGGAATAGGGCGGCACCTTGACAGCCCGCTGTTGGGCTCTGTGGACAACGAATCCGGTTGTTAGGGTGGAGACATAGGTATCTCGTCCTTATATCCAGTATCTCTGGTTGTGTACTATTCTAGTAATTTGAAGTTTGACGGAATAACTTGGACAATGGGTCAACATGTTCATCTACGAATTGGGATTTTTAAGGGTTTTTAAATGGTGTTAAAAGATGGAAGAGCAATAGTTTTGTGTGTGTTGACGTGGCTGCTACATGATCGTCCATCAGCCGGCTTCAATAGGACAACGTGGAAACTATTATCTGTGCTACTGTTTGGAATTATAGTGTAGTCTACAGTGGTGTAACGAAGTTAAAAAAAATACTTTGAAGTACTACTTAAGTAGTAGTTATTTTGAGGTATCTGTACTTTACTATTTATAGTTTTGACAACTTTTACTTTTACTTCACTACATTCCTAAAGAAAATAATGTACTTTTTACTCGATACATTTTCCCTGACAACCAAAAATACTGGTTACATTTAGAATGCCCTGGCAGGACAGAATTATTGTCCAATTCACACACTTGTCAATATAATGTGTTTTCCTCCTTACTGCCTCTGATCTGGCGGACTCACTAAACACAAACACTACGTTTGTAAATGATGTCTGAGTGTTGGAGTATACCCCTGGCTGTCCTTAATTAGTTAAATGTTTTATGATTACATTTTTTATCGTGCCGTCTGGTTTGCTTAACACAAGGAATCACATTAACTTTTCCTTTTTACTTTCACTCAAGTATGACGATTGAAGTACATTTACTACCACTGTACTTAAAGTACATTTAAAACCAGATACTTTTATACTTTTACTCAAGTAGTATTTTACTGGTTGACTTTCACTTTTGCTCGAGTCATTTTCTATTTAGGTATCTTTACTTTTTAAGTATGACGATTGGGTACTTTTTTCTACCACTGGTAGTGTACAATGTACTGCTGAAATACCTGGGGTTACATGTAGTATAACAATATATTCCACGCATAATTGTTTTGTATTTTCTTTGTTTTAGTGTGGTCAGGGCGTGAGTTGGGTGGGTAATCTATGTTTTCTATTTCTGTGTTGTATTTCTGTGTTTGGCCTGATATGGTTCTCAATCAGAGGCGGGTGTTAGTCATTGTCTCTGATTGGGAACCATATTTAGGTAGCCTGTTTTCTGTTGGGTTTTGTGGGTGGTTGTTTTCAGTCTTTGTGTGTCTGCACCAGATAGAACTGTTTCGGTTTTCACTTTGTTGTTTTTTGTATTTGTACTGTTCAGTTTTGGATTTATTAAATTAAGATGACCACTAACCACGCTGCGTTTTGGTCCTCTCCTTCTTCCACCGACGAAAGCTGTTACACACGTAGAAAAAGAGGATCTTGAACAATGTAGCACGGGAGCAGATACGGCTACATGCTACCTTTTTACGATAGCCAACCGCTTTACATGGATGAAGCTGGATTCAACCTGGCAAAAACACGTCGCAGGGGAAGAAATGTGATTGGACAGAGAGCAACCGTGGATGTCCCAGGCCAGAGAGGAGCTAACATCACAATGTGTGCAGCACTGTCCAATGATGGTTTGCTGTTACACAAACCACTCATTGGCCCCTACGATACAGAGAGGCTCATTTACTTTCTGGATGACCTGCATAATCGACTTCTGCCAGAGGAGGAGAAAGATGGGCAAGAAACTCCCCTACCTTCGTTGTTGTGTGGGATAATGTGGCATTCCACCACTCTGCTGCAGTCACAGACTGGTTTACTACACATCCCAGGATGTCAGTACTAGTTCCTGCCTCCATACTCCTCCTTCCTAAACCCCATAGAGGAGTCTGTCTCTGCGTGGAGGTGGACGGTTTATGACCACCATCCACATGACCAGATGTCCTTACTGGAGGCCATGAATGCAGGGTGTGGAGACACTTCTCCTGAAGACTGCCAGGGTGTAGAGACACTTCTCCTGAAGACTGCCAGGGTGTGGAGACACTTCTCCTGAAGACTGCCGGGGTTTAGAGTCACTCTCCTGAAGACTGCCAGGGTGTAGAGACACTCCTCCTGAAGACTGCCAGGGTTGGAGAAACTTCTCCTGAAGACTGCCAGGGTTGGAGAAACTTCTCCTGAAGACTGCCAGGGTGTGGACACACTTCTCCTGAAGACTGCCAGGGTTGGAGAAACTTCTCCTGAAGACTTCCAGGGTGTGGAGACACTTCTCCTGAATACTTCCAGGGTGTGGAGACACTTCTCCTGAAGACTGCCAGGGTGTGGAGACACTTCTCCTGAAGACTGCCAGGGTGTGGAGACACTTCTCCTGAAGACTGCCAGGGTTGGAGACACTTGTCCTGAAGACTGCCAGGGTTGGAGACACTTCTCCTGAAGACTGTCAGGGTGTGGAGACACTTCTCCTGAAGACTGTCAGGGTGTGGAGACACTTTTCCTGAAGACTGTCAGGGTGTGGAGACACTTCTCCTGAAGACATGCCAGGGTGTGGAGACACTTCTCCTGAAGACTGCCAGGGTGTGGAGACACTTCTCCTAAAGACATGCCAGGGTGTGGAGACACTTCTCCTGAGGACTGCCAGGGTGTGGAGACACTTCTCCTGAAGACATGCCAGGGTGTGGAGACACTTCTCCTGAAGACATGCCAGGGTGTGGAGACACTTCTCCTGAAGACATGCCAAGGTGTGGAGACCCTTCTCCTGAAGACATGCCAAGGTGTGGAGACACTTCTCCTGAAGACATGCCAGGGTGTGGAGACACTTCTCCTGAAGACATGCCAGGGTGTGGAGACACTTCTCCTGAAGACATGTCAGGGTGTGGAGACACTTCTCCTGAAGACATGCCAGGGTGTGGAGACACTTCTCCTGAAGAAATGCCAGGGTGTGGAGACACTTCTCCTGAAGACATGCCAGGGTTTAGAGACACTTCTCTTGAAGACATGCCAGGGTGTGGAGACACTTCTCCTGAAGACATGCCAGGGTGTGGAGACACTTCTCCTGAAGAACTGCCAGGGTGTGGAGACACTTCTCCTGAAGACTGCCAGGGTGTGGAGACACTTCTCCTGAAGACTTCCAGGGTGTGGAGACACTTCTCCTGAAGACTTCCAGGGTGTGGAGACACTTCTCCTGAAGACTGCCAGGGTGTGGAGACACTTCTCCTGAAGACTGCCAGGGTGTGGAGACACTTCTCCTGAAGACTGCCAGGGTTGGAGACACTTGTCCTGAAGACTGCCAGGGTTGGAGACACTTCTCCTGAAGACTGTCAGGGTGTGGAGACACTTCTCCTGAAGACTGTCAGGGTGTGGAGACTCTTTTCCTGAAGTCTGTCAGGGTGTGGAGACACTTCTCCTGAAGACATGCCAGGGTGTGGAGACACTTCTCCTGAAGACTGCCAGGGTGTGGAGACACTTCTCCTAAAGACATGCCAGGGTGTGGAGACACTTCTCCTGAGGACTGCCAGGGTGTGGAGACACTTCTCCTGAAGACATGCCAGGGTGTGGAGACACTTCTCCTGAAGACATGCCAGGGTGTGGAGACACTTCTCCTGAAGACATGCCAAGGTGTGGAGACCCTTCTCCTGAAGACATGCCAAGGTGTGGAGACACTTCTCCTGAAGACATGCCAGGGTGTGGAGACACTTCTCCTGAAGACATGCCAGGGTGTGGAGACACTTCTCCTGAAGACATGCCAGGGTGTGGAGACACTTCTCCTGAAGACATGCCAGGGTGTGGAGACACTTCTCCTGAAGACATGTCAGGGTGTGGAGACACTTCTCCTGAAGACATGCCAGGGTGTGGAGACACTTCTCCTGAAGAAATGCCAGGGTGTGGAGACACTTCTCCTGAAGACTGCCAGGGTTTGGAGACACTTCTCTTGAAGACTGCCAGGGTGTGGAGACACTTCTCCTGAAGACTGCCAGGGTGTGGAGACACTTCTCCTGAAGACTGCCAGGGTGTGGAGACACTTCTCCTGAAGACTGCCAGGGTGTGGAGACACTTCTCCTGAAGACTGCCAGGGTGTGGAGACACTTCTCCTGAAGACTGCCAGTGTGTGGAGACACTTCTCCTGAAGACTGCCAGGGTGTGGAGACACTTCTCCTGAAGACATGCCAGGGTGTGGAGACACTTCTCCTGAAGACATGCCAGGGTGTGGAGACACTTCTCCTGAAGACATGCCAGGGTGTGGAGACACTTCTCCTGAAGACATGCCAGGGTGTGGAGACACTTCTCCTGAAGACTGCCAGGGTGTGGAGACACTTCTCCTGAAGACTGCCAGGGTGTGGAGACACTTCTCCTGAAGACATGCCAGGGTGTGGAGACACTTCTCCTGAAGACATGCCAGGGTGTGGAGACACTTCTCCTGAAGACATGCCAGGGTGTGGAGACACTTCTCCTGAAGACTGCCAGGGTTTGGAGACACTTCTCTTGAAGACTGCCAGGGTGTGGAGACACTTCTCCTGAAGACTGCCAGGGTGTGGAGACACTTCTCCTGAAGACATGCCAGGGTGTGGAGACACTTCTCTTGAAGACATGCCAGGGTGTGGAGACACTTCTCCTGAAGACATGCCAGGGTGTGGAGACACTTCTCCTGAAGACATGCCAAGGTGTGGAGACACTTCTCCTGAAGACATGCCAGGGTGTGGAGACACTTCTCCTGCAGACATGCCAGGGTGTGGAGACACTTCTCCTGAAGACATGCCAGGGTGTGGAGACACTTCTCCTGAAGACATGCCAGGGTGTGGAGACACTTCTCCTGAAGACATGTCAGGGTGTGGAGACACTTCTCCTGAAGACATGCCAGGGTGTGGAGACACTTCTCCTGAAGAAATGCCAGGGTGTGGAGACACTTCTCCTGAAGACTGCCAGGGTTTAGAGACACTTCTCTTGAAGACTGCCAGGGTGTGGAGACACTTCTCCTGAAGACTGCCAGGGTGTGGAGACACTTCTCCTGAAGACTGCCAGGGTGTGGAGACACTTCTCCTGAAGACTGCCAGGGTGTGGAGACACTTCTCCTGAAGACTGCCAGGGTGTGGAGACACTTCTCCTGAAGACTGCCAGTGTGTGGAGACACTTCTCCTGAAGACTGCCAGGGTGTGGAGACACTTCTCCTGAAGACATGCCAGGGTGTGGAGACACTTCTCCTGAAGACATGCCAGGGTGTGGAGACACTTCTCCTGAAGACATGCCAGGGTGTGGAGACACTTCTCCTGAAGACATGCCAGGGTGTGGAGACACTTCTCCTGAAGACTGCCAGGGTTTAGAGACACTTCTCTTGAAGACTGCCAGGGTGTGGAGACACTTCTCCTGAAGACATGCCAGGGTGTGGAGACACTTCTCCTGAAGACATGCCAGGGTGTGGAGACACTTCTCCTGAAGACATGCCAGGGTGTGGAGACACTTCTCCTGAAGACTGCCAGGGTTTAGAGACACTTCTCTTGAAGACTGCCAGGGTGTGGAGACACTTCTCCTGAAGACTGCCAGGGTGTGGAGACACTTCTCCTGAAGACTGCCAGGGTTTAGAGACACTTCTCTTGAAGACTGCCAGGGTGTGGAGACACTTCTCCTGAAGACTGCCAGGGTGTGGAGACACTTCTTCTGAAGACTTCCAGGGTGTGAAGACACTTCTCCTGAAGACTGCCAGGGTGTGGAGACACTCCTCCTGAAGACTGCCAGGCTGTGGAGACACTTCTCCTGAAGACTACCAGGGTGTGGAGACACTCCTCCTGAAGACTGCCAGGGTGTAGAGACACTTCTCCTGAAGACTCCCAGGGTGTGGAGACACTTCTCCTGAAGACTGCCAGGGTATGGAGACACTTCTCCTGAAGACTGCCAGGGTCTAGAGACACTTCTCCTGAAGACTGCCAGGGTGTGGAGACACTTCTCCTGAAGACTGCCAGGGTGTGGAGACACTTCTCCTGAAGACTGCCAGGGTTTAGAGACACTTCTCTTGAAGACTGCCAGGGTGTGGAGACACTTCTCCTGAAGACTGCCAGGGTGTGGAGACACTTCTCCTGAAGACTGCCAGGGTTTAGAGACACTTCTCTTGAAGACTGCCAGGGTGTGGAGACACTTCTCCTGAAGACTGCCAGGGTGTGGAGACACTTCTTCTGAAGACTTCCAGGGTGTGTAGACACTTCTCCTGAAGACTGCCAGGGTGTGGAGACACTCCTCCTGAAGACTGCCAGGCTGTGGAGACACTTCTCCTGAAGACAACCAGGGTGTGGAGACACTTCTCCTGAAGACTGCCAGGGTGTGGAGACACTTCTCCTGAAGACTGCCAGGGTCTAGAGACACTTCTCCTGAAGACTGCCAGGGTGTGGAGACACTTCTCCTGAAGACTGCCAGGGTGTGGAGACACTTCTCCTGAAGACTGCCAGGGTTTAGAGACACTTCTCTTGAAGACTGCCAGGGTGTGGAGACACTTCTCCTGAAGACTGCCAGGGTGTGGAGACACTTCTCCTGAAGACTTCCAGGGTGTGGAGACACTTCTCCTGAAGACTGCCAGGCTGTGGAGACACTTCTCCTGAAGACAACCAGGGTGTGGAGACACTTCTCCTGAAGACTGCCAGGGTGTGGAGACACTTCTCCTGAAGACTGCCAGGGTGTGGAGACACTTCTCCTGAAGACTGCCAGGGTGTGGAGACACTTCTCCTGAAGACTGCCAGGGTGTGGAGACACTTCTCCTGAAGACTGCCAGGGTGTGGAGACACTTCTCCTGAAGACTGCCAGGGTGTGGAGACACTTCTCCTGAAGACTGCCAGGGTGTGGAGACACTTCTCCTGAAGACTGCCAGGGTGTGAAGACACTTCTCCTGAAGACTGACAGGGTGTGGAGACACTCCTCCTGATGACTTCCAGGGTGTGGAGACACTTCTCCTGAAGACTGCCAGGGTGTGGAGACACTCCTCCTGAAGACTGCCAGGGTGTGGAGACACTCCTCCTGAAGACTGCCAGGGTGTGGAGACACTTCTCCTGAAGACTGCCAGGGTTTGGAGACACTCCTCCTGAAGACTTCCAGGGTGTGGAGACACTTCTCCTGAAGACTCCCAGGGTGTGGAGACACTTCTCCTGAAGACTGCCAGGGTCTAGAGACACTTCTCCTGAAGACTGCCAGGGTGTGGAGACACTTCTCCTGAAGACTGCCAGGGTGTGGAGACACTTCTCCTGAAGACTTCCAGGGTGTAGAGACACTTCTCCTAAAGACATGCCAGGGTGTAAAGACACTTCTCCTGAAGACTGCCAGGGTGTGGAGACACTTCTCCTGAAGACTGCCAGGGTGTGGAGACACTTCTCCTGAAGACTGCCAGGGTGTGGAGACACTTCTCCTGAAGACTGCCAGGGTGTGGAGACACTTCTCCTGAAGACTGCCAGGGTGTGGAGACACTTCTCCTGAAGACTGCCAGGGTGTGAAGACACTTCTCCTGAAGACTGACAGGGTGTGGAGACACTCCTCCTGATGACTTCCAGGGTGTGGAGACACTTCTCCTGAAGACTGCCAGGGTGTGGAGACACTTCTCCTGAAGACTGCCAGGGTGTGGAGACACTCCTCCTGAAGACTGCCAGGGTGTGGAGACACTTCTCCTGAAGACTGCCAGGGTTTGGAGACACTCCTCCTGAAGACTTCCAGGGTGTGGAGACACTTCTCCTGAAGACTCCCAGGGTGTGGAGACACTTCTCCTGAAGACTGCCAGGGTGTGGAGACACTTCTCCTGAAGACTGCCAGGGTGTGGAGACACTTCTCCTGAAGACTGCCAGGGTGTGGAGACACTTCTCCTGAAGACTGCCAGGGTGTGGAGACACTTCTCCTGAAGACTGCCAGGGTGTGGAGACACTTCTCCTGAAGACTGCCAGGGTGTGGAGACACTTCTCCTGAAGACTGCCAGGGTCTAGAGACACTTCTCCTGAAGACTGCCAGGGTGTGGAGACACTTCTCCTGAAGACTGCCAGGGTGTGGAGACACTTCTCCTGAAGACTGCCAGGGTGTGGAGACACTTCTCCTGAAGACTGCCAGGGTGTGGAGACACTTCTCCTGAAGACTGCCAGGGTGTGGAGACACTTCCCCTGAAGACTGCCAGGGTGTGGAGACACTTCTCCTGAAGACTGCCAGGGTGTGGAGACACTTCTCCTGAAGACTGCCAGGGTGTGGAGACACTTCTCCTGAAGACTGCCAGGGTGTGGAGACACTTCCCCTGAAGACTGCCAGGGTGTAGAGACACTTCCCCTGAAGACTGCCAGGGTGTGGAGACACTTCTCCTGAAGACTGCCAGGGTGTGGAGACACTTCTCCTGAAGACTGCCAGGATGTGGAGACACTTCTCCTGAAGACTGCCAGGGTGTGGAGACACTTCTCCTGAAGACTGTCAGGGTGTGGAGACACTTCTCCTGAAGACTGCCAGGATGTAGAGACACTTCTCCTGAAGACTGCCAGGGTTGTATTAGACATTCCAGAAGATACTTTCCAAGATGCATCGCCAGAGAAGACATACGATGTGATGTTGATGAGAACTTGAGGCCAAATGCAGGAGAGAGAGAGAACTAGAACCCTCACAGTACTGTACAGTATGAGTGATTATACTATACATGTTGATGAGAACTATAACCCTCACACTACTGTACAGTATGAGTGTTATATTATACATGTTGATGATAACTAGGACCCTCACAGTACTGTACAGTATGAGTGTTATACTATACATGTTGATGATGGTTTTTAATTGTTGTAATTATTATTGCAGCCAAGGAATTACAGAAATGTGTTTTTTGTTTCAACTTTGTATTTTTCACAGGTTAATTACTAAATGCAAATAATAGACAAAAATAAAGGCTATTGAAGCAAATTGCTGCGTTTCTGATTCATTCTTGTTACATAAACTTTAGTACAGTCAATAAACTTTAGTACAGTCAATAACATTTAGTACAGTCAATAAACTTTAGTACAGTCAATAAACTTTAGTACAGTCATTAAACTTTAGTACAGTCAATAAACTTTAGTACAGTCAATAAACTTTAGTACAGTCATTAAACTTTAGTACAGTCAATAAACTTTAGCACAGTCAATAAACTTTAGCACAGTCAATAACCTTTAGTACAGTCAATAAACTTTAGTACAGTCAATAAACTTTAGTACAGTCAATAAACTTTAGCACAGTCAATAAACTTTAGCACAGTCTATAAACTTTAGTACAGTCAATAAACTTTAGCACAGTCAATAAACTTTAGCACAGTCAATAAACTTTAGCACAGTCAATAAACTTTAGCACAGTCAATAAACTTTAGCACAGTCAATAAACTTTAGTACAGTCAATAAACTTTAGTACAGTCAATAAACTTTAGCACAGTCAATAAACTTTAGCACAGTCAATAAACTTTAGCACAGTCAATAAACTTTAGCACAGTCAATAAACTTTAGTACAGCCAATAAACTTTAGCACAGTCAATAAACTTTAGTACAGTCAATAAACTATAGCACAGTCAATAAACTTTAGTACAGTCAATAAACTTTAGCACAGTCAATAAACTTTAGTACAGCCAATAAACTTTAGCACAGTCAATAAACTTTAGTACAGCCAATAAACTTTAGTACAGTCAATAAACTTTAGCACAGTCAATAAACTTTAGTACAGCCAATAAACTTTAGCACAGTCAATAAACTTTAGTACAGTCAATAAACTATAGCACAGTCAATAAACTTTAGTACAGTCAATAAACTATAGCACAGTCAATAAAGTGAAAAAGTGTCATTCAAACTTCAAAGAGAAAAGTTCATGGTTTATGTAATGCTGCCTGTTGTTAGTGTTTTGTAGGTCCGTGTGTTATGAGGGACAATGTTAAGCTTTCTGAGTGAGAATTTTTGCCATTGTTTTCGGACGAACGAGCTTATTTTGAGACATGTATGAAGTGTTTTGGTGGTTTGAGTGAGTTTTGGAGGTGAGATGAACTGTTTGGCCCAGATGCATGTTGGTCACGCAGACTGTGTGGAGAGTTTTGGAAAAAAAAGTGGCTTCAGTATTGACCGATGCTTGTTAGCAATTGAAAAAAAACTGCAAATGTTCTAATGATATTTCACCGAAAACTTTTGTACTTAAAGTTTAGAAAATTCACACATACTTGTGAAAATAGCAACAAAGCGATTGGAAAAAACAAAACGGTAAAGTTGTATTAGTCGTATGTACGGGATACACCGTCCAATGGAATGCTTCCTACAGGTTCCTACTCAACAACGCAACGAGAAGAAATTATAAAAGAGAAGAATACAAACATTAAGTAAATGTCTCGGTAGAACAGAATAAACCTTTCAGCATCAGTATAATACAGGAAGGTACAATTTATAGTCCAATATTTAAATGTCTATCAGGGAAGAGGGGATTTGGGGGGGGGCAGTGTTTAAATTGTGCAGTATTGGCAATAGTGTGTGTGTGGGGGTGGGGGGGGGGAGAATCAGAGCAGGAGGTCAGTCCAGTTCAAGTGTCCAGCAGTCTGATGACTTGTACACTAGATAGAAACTGTCTCTGAGCCTGTTGGTATCATGTGTTCATCAGTCTGATGGCTTGTACACTAGATAGAAACTGTCTCTGAGCCTGTTGGTATCATGTGTTCATCAGTCTGATGGCTTGTACACTAGATAGAAACTGTCTCTGAGCCTGTTGGTATCAAGTGTTCAGCAGTCTGATGGCTTGTTGATAGAAACTGTCTCTGAGCCTGTTGGTATCAAGTGTTCAGCAGTCTGATGGCTTGTACACTAGATAGAAACTGTCTCTGAGCCTGTTGGTATCAAGTGTTCAGCAGTCTGATGGCTTGTAGATAGAAACTGTCTCTGAGCCTGTTGGTATCAAGTGTTCAGCAGTCTGATGACTTGTAGATAGAAACTGTCTCTGAGCCTGTTGGTATCAAGTGTTCAGCAGTCTGATGGCTTGTTGATAGAAACTGTCTCTGAGCCTGTTGGTATCAAGTGTTCAGCAGTCTGATGGCTTGTACACTAGATAGAAACTGTCTCTGAGCCTGTTGGTATCAAGTGTTCAGCAGTCTGATGGCTTGTAGATAGAAACTGTCTCTGAGCCTGTTGGTATCAAGTGTTCAGCAGTCTGATGGCTTGTTGATAGAAACTGTCTCTGAGCCTGTTGGTATCAAGTGTTCAGCAGTCTGATGGCTTGTTGATAGAAACTGTCTCTGAGCCTGTTGGTATCAAGTGTTCAGCAGTCTGATGGCTTGTTGATAGAAACGGTCTCTGAGCCTGTTGGTATCAAGTGTTCAGCAGTCTGATGGCTTGTACACTAGATAGAAACTGTCTCTGAGCCTGTTGGTATCAAGTGTTCAGCAGTCTGATGGCTTGTAGATAGAAACTGTCTCTGAGCCTGTTGGTATCAAGTGTTCAGCAGTCTGATGGCTTGTAGATAGAAACTGTCTCTGAACCTGACCTGATCAGACCTCAAACTTTGATACCGTTTGCCAGACGGTAAGGGAGCTCTCAGCTCATGGATGGGGTGCGGGGTATACTTGATGATGACTTCCTCAGGTCACCGTTTGAAGTAGATGTCCTGGATGGGTGGGAGCAAGGTTCCAGTGATGTCCTGGAACACGGTTCCAGTGATGTCCTGGATGGTGGGAACAAGGTCCCAGTGATGTCCTGGAACAAGGTCCCAGTGATGTCCTGGAACACGGTCCCAGTGATGTCCTGGATGGGTGGGAACAAGGTCCCAGTGATGTCCTGGAACAAGGTCCCAGTGATGTCCTGGAACACGGTCCCAGTGATGTCCTGGATGGGTGGGAACAAGGTCCCAGTGATGTCCTGGAACACGGTCCCAGTGATGTCCTGGATGGGTGGGAACAAGGTCCCAGTGATGTCCTGGATGGGTGGGAACAAGGTCCCAGTGATGTCCTGGATGGATGGGAACAAGGTCCCAGTGATGTCCTGGATGGGTGGGAACAAGGTACCTGTGATGTCCTGGATGGGTGGGAGCATGGTCCCAGTGATGTCCTGGATGGGTGGGAGCATGGTCCCAGTGATGTCCTGGATGGGTGGGAACAAGGTCCCAGTGATGTCCTGGAACAATGTTCCAGTGATGTCCTGGATGGGTGGGAGCAAGATCCCAGTGATGTCCTGGATGGGTGGGAACAAGTTCCCAGTGATATCCTGGATGGGTGGGAGCAAGGTCCCAGTGATGTCCTGGATGGGTGGGAACAAGGTCCCAGTTATGTCCTGGATGGGTGGGAACAAGGTCCCAGAGATGTCCTGGAACAAGGTCCCAGTGATGTCCTGGAACAAGGTCCCAGTGATGTCCTGGAACAAGGTCCCAGTGATGTCCTGGAACAAGGTCCCAGTGATGTCCTGGAACAAGGTTCCAGAGATGTCCTGGAACAAGGTCCCAGTGATGTCCTGGAACAAGGTCCCAGTGATGTCCTGGAACAAGGTCCCAGTGATGTCCTGGAACAAGGTCCCAGTGATGTCCTGGAACAAGGTCCCAGAGATGTCCTGGAACAAGGTCCCAGTGATGTCCTCGGCTGTCTTCCTCACCCGCTGGAGGGCCTTTTATTTCCCTCTGCTTGTTGTGACTCAGATGTTGGATAATGGAGATATCAAGCTATTTATAAACACTCTGAGCCAAAGATACAACAACAATAGGATCATTAAATCCTGTCCAAATCAATATGTGTGTTATGGAGCTGAGAGCTCACCTTTCTGCACAGCCAGCAGGCTGAGAGCTCTCCTTTCTACACAGCCAGCAGGCTGAGAGCTCACCTTTCTGCACAGCCAGCAGGCTGAGAGCTCTCCTTTCTACACAGCCAGCGAGCTGAGAGCTCTCCTTTCTACACAGCCAGCGAGCTGAGAGCTCTCCTTTCTACACAGCCAGCAGGCTGAGAGCTCTCCTTTCTACACAGCCAGCAGGCTGAGAGCTCTCCTTTCTACACAGCCAGCAGGCTGAGAGCTCTCCTTTCTACACAGCCAGCAGGCTGAGAGCTCTCCTTTCTACACAGCCAGCAGGCTGAGACCTCTCCTTTCTACACAGCCAGCAGGCTGAGAGCTCTCCTTTCTACACAGCCAGCAGGCTGAGAGCTCACCTTTCTACACAGCCAGCCCAGCACCGTCTTCATCCATGTTGAATGGGGAGCATCGCTGCCACCTAGTGGCATAAAGAGGCACATACATATTTTGTTTCCTGGTTAAATGTAGGTCGAGTGGGCTACTATGGTACTGTGCTGTGTTTATAGGGAGTAACTGATCTTATTCACTTCATAGCAGACTATTACCCTCACATTTCATTTCTCAGGGGGAAACCCCTCTCTTTCCTCATTCAAAGATCTGCTCACCTATAAGGCCTGTCCATAATTATTAGGAACTGTAGACTGAGAAAGTCCCATATCGGTTCTGTTTACTGAGAATATATTTGGCATCCTTGAGAAGGCTTCTGCAGTGTTCTATCGCTCAGTCTAAGTCGATACAGTCTCTCTCTCCCTCACACACACACACACACACACACACACACACACACACACACACACACACACACACACACACACACACACACACACACACACACACACACACACACACACACACACACACACACACACACACACATACACTCTTTCTCTCTCACACACATAGCTCAGTCTTTCCTCCTAACTGCTATATGCTAATCCTGCAAGGTTTCAGCTCCCACATGTCAAACCTCATTATTTTTCTAGCTATTTATTTCAGATAAACAAAGTGCAGTAGCTTAGCACCTCAGACACACTGCGGGGAGGGAGAGGGGAGGGAGGCGGAGAGAGAGGGGGGGGGGGGGGAAAGAGAGTGAGAGCGGGAGAGAGAGGGGGGGGAGAGTGAGGTGGGGGAGAAAGAGAAGGGGGGAGAGAGAGAGATGCATACCAATAAAGGCCCTTAAATTGAATTGACAGAGACAGAGACAGAGAGAGAGAGACAGAGAGAGAGAGAGAGACCAGAGAGAGAGCGAGAGAAAGAGAGACCAGAGAGAGAGAGAGAGAAAGCCACACAGAGAGAGACCAGAGAGAGAGAGAGAGAGAGAGACCAGAGAGAGAGAGAGAGAAAGCCACAGAGAGAGAGAGAGAGAGAAAGCCACACAGAGAGAGAGACCAGAGAGCTCCTCATCACACCAGCTCATATAGAGTAATGAAGATATACCAGCAGCCAGAGAGACAGACTGGGAGACTGTAAATACCCTTCCATCCTGTCACCTGATATTACCAAAGGAGACTTTAGACATTTGGTTTATATTACGGACATAATAACATGACAGTGGAGGAATGGAGAGTGAAATTGAAAAGGAGAATCATATTTTATTTATATTCCAACTTTGCAAAAGTACTGTAGTTATCTACACTTTTGAAACTTAGAATGATACTTCGGCTATTATTCATTCCACGCACGAATACTCAAACACAGTTCAGAGCACACACACTACAGAGCACACACACACACTACAGAGCACACACACTACAGAGCACACACACACTACAGAGCACACACACTACAGAGTACACACACAGATATACTGTACTACTGTAAATATCTGATGTGTCAAATGTATAGTAGTACTGAACTGAAACCAATCTGTCAAGAATAACATTTAAAATTCAAACATCAGAGTATTTTTTTAATCTAAATCTAATCCTAAAACTATCATCAGTACTGTTCTAATTAATTATTCTTCTAATAGATATTAGATACCGTGTATGACTAATACTGTATATGACTAATACTGTACATGACTAATACTGTACATGACTAATACTGTATATGACTAATACTGTATATGACTAATACTGTATATGACTAATACTGTATATGACTAATATTGTACATGACTAATACTGTATATGACTAATACTGTATCCACATGACTGATACTGTACTTGACTAATACTGTAGCTACATGACTGATACTGTACTTGACTAATACAGTAGCTACTTGACTAATAGCATATCGACATGACTAATACTGTATCTACTGTAGCTACATGACTAATACTGTAGCTACATGACTAATACTGTATTTACATGACTAATACTGTATTTACATGACTAATACTGTATCTACTGTAGCTACATGACTAATACTGTAGCTACATGACTAATAATGTAGTTATATGACTAATACTGTAGCTACATGACTAATACTGTATATGACTAATACTGTAGTTACATGACTAATACTGTATATGACTAATACTGTAGTTACATGACTAATACTGTATCTACTGTAGCTACATGACTAATAGCGTATCGACATGACTAATACTGTATCTACTGTAGCTACATGACTAATACTGTAGCTACATGACTAATAATGTAGTTACATGACTAATACTGTAGTTACATGACTAATACTGTAGTTACATTTACATTTACATTTAAGTCATTTAGCAGACGCTCTTATCCAGAGCGACTTACAAATTGGTGCATTCACCTTATGATATCCAGTGGAACAACCACTTTACAATAGTGCATCTAACTCTTTTAAGGGGGGGGGGGGGGGGGGGGGTTAGAAGGATTACTTTATCCTATCCTAGGTATTCCTTAAAGAGGTGGGGTTTCAGGTGTCTCCGGAAGGTGGTGATTGACTCCGCTGACCTGGCGTCGTGAGGGAGTTTGTTCCACCATTGGGGTGCCAGAGCAGCGAACAGTTTTGACTGGGCTGAGCGGGAACTGTACTTCCTCAGAGGTAGGGAGGCGAGCAGGCCAGAGGTGGATGAACGCAGTGCCCTTGTTTGGGTGTAGGGCCTGATCAGAGCCTGAAGGTACGGAGGTGCCGTTCCCCTCACAGCTCCGTAGGCAAGCACCATGGTCTTGTAGCGGATGCGAGCTTCAACTGGAAGCCAGTGGAGAGAGCGGAGGAGCGGGGTGACGTGAGAGAACTTGGGAAGGTTGAACACCAGACGGGCTGCGGCGTTCTGGATGAGTTGTAGGGGTTTAATGGCACAGGGAGGGAGCCCAGCCAACAGCGAGTTGCAGTATTCGAGACGGGAGATGACAAGTGCCTGGATTAGGACCTGCGCCGCTTCCTGTGTGAGGCAGGGTCGTACTCTGCGAATGTTGTAGAGCATGAACCTACAGGAACGGGTCACCGCCTTGATGTTAGTTGAGAACGACAGGGTGTTGTCCAGGATCACGCCAAGGTTCTTAGCACTCTGGGAGGAGGACACAATGGAGTTGTCAACCGTGATGGCGAGATCATGGAACGGGCAGTCCTTCCCCGGGAGGAAGAGCAGCTCTGTCTTGCCGAGGTTCAGCTTGAGGTGGTGATCCGTCATCCACACTGATATGTCTGCCAGACATGCAGAGATGCGATTCGCCACCTGGTTATCAGAAGGGGGAAAGGAGAAGATTAATTGTGTGTCGTCTGCATAGCAATGATAGGAGAGACCATGTGAGGATATGACAGAGCCAAGTGACTTGGTGTATAGCGAGAATAGGAGAGGGCCTAGAACAGAGCCCTGGGGGACACCAGTGGTGAGAGCACGTGGTGCGGAGACAGATTCTCGCCACGCCACCTGGTAGGAGCAACCTGTCAGGTAGGACGCAATCCAAGCGTGGGCCGCGCCGGAGATGCCCAACTCGGAGAGGGTGGAGAGGAGGATCTGATGGTTCACAGTATCAAAGGCAGCCGATAGGTCTAGAAGGATGAGAGCAGAGGAGAGAGAGTTAGCTTTAGCAGTGCGGAGCGCCTCCGTGACACAGAGAAGAGCAGTCTCAGTTGAATGACTAGTCTTGAAACCTGACTGATTTGGATCAAGAAGGTCATTCTGAGAGAGATAGCAGGAGAGCTGGCCAAGGACGGCACGTTCAAGAGTTTTGGAGAGAAAAGAAAGAAGGGATACTGGTCTGTAGTTGTTGACATCGGAGGGATCGAGTGTAGGTTTTTTCAGAAGGGGTGCAACTCTCGCTCTCTTGAAGACGGAAGGGACGTAGCCAGCGGTCAAGGATGAGTTGATGAGCGAGGTGAGGTAAGGGAGAAGGTCTCCGGAAATGGTCTGGAGAAGAGAGGAGGGGATAGGGTCAAGCGGGCAGGTTGTTGGGCGGCCGGCCGTCACAAGACGCGAGATTTCATCTGGAGAGAGAGGGGAGAAAGAGGTCAAAGCACAGGGTAGGGCAGTGTGAGCAGAACCAGCGGTGTCGTTTGACTTAGCAAACGAGGATCGGATGTCGTCGACCTTCTTTTCAAAATGGTTGACGAAGTCATCCGCAGAGAGGGAGGAGGGGGGGGAGGGGGAGGAGGATTCAGGAGGGAGGAGAAGGTGGCAAAGAGCTTCCTAGGGTTAGAGGCAGATGCTTGGAATTTAGAGTGGTAGTGGAATTTAGAGTTACATGACTAATACTGTATCTACTGTAGCTACATGACTAATACTGTAGTTACATGACTAATACTCCAGCTACAAGACTAATAGCGTATCGACATGACTAATACTGTATCTACTGTAGCTACATGACTAATAATGTAGTTACATGACTAATACTGTAGCTACTTGACTAATACAGTAGCTACATTACTAATACTGTAGTTACATGACTAATACTGTAGCTGCGTGAATAATACTGTAGCTACATGACTAATACTGTAGTTACATGACTAATACTGTAGTTACATGACTAATACTGTAGCTGCGTGAATAATACTGTAGCTACATGACTAATACTGTAGTTACATGACTAATACTGTATCTACTGTAGCTACATGACTAATAGCGTATCGACATGACTAATACTGTATCTACTGTAGCTACATGACTAATAATGTAGTTACATGACTAATACTGTAGCTACATGACTACTACTGTAGCTACATGACTAATACTGTAGCTACATGACTACTACTGTAGCTACATGACTAATACTGTAGTTACATGACTAATACTGTAGCTACATGACTCATACTGTAGCTACATGAGTCATACTGTATCACATGATTCATACTGTATATGACTAATACTGTATCTACTGTAGCTACATGACTAATACTGTAGCTACATGACTAATACTGTAGCTATATGACTAATATTGTATCTACTTGACTAATACTGTAGCTACATGACTAATACTGTAGCTGCATTACTAATACTGTAGCTACATGACTAATACAGTAGCTACTTGACTAATACTGTAGCTACATGACTAATACTGTAGCTACATGACTAATACTGTAGCTATGTGACTAATACTGTAGCTACGTGACTCATACTGTAGCTACGTGACTCATACTGTAGCTACGTGACTAAAACAGTAGCTATGTGACTAATACTGTAGCTACGTGACTCATACTGTAGCTACGTGACTCATACTGTAGCTGCATGACTCATACTGTAGTTACATGACTAATACTGTACATGACTGATACTGTACTTGACTAATACTGTAGCTACATGACTGATACTGTAGCTACTTGACTAATCCTGTAGCTACATTACTAATACTGTAGCTACATGAATCATAATGTAGCTACATGACTAATACTGTAGCTACATGACTCATAATGTAGCTACATGACTAATACTGTAGCTACTTGACTAATCCTGTAGCTACATGACTAATACTGTAGCTACATGACTAATACTGTAGCTACATGACTAATACTTTAGTTACATGATTCATACTGTAGCTACATGACTAATACTGTAGTTACATGACTAATACTGTATATGACTAATACTGTATCTACTTGACTAATACTGTAGTTACATGACTGATACTGTAGCTCCATGACTAATACTGTAGCTACATGACTAATACTGTATATGACTAATACTGTAGTTACATGACTGATACTGTACATAACTAATACTGTATCCACATGAATGATACTGTACACGACTAACAAGGGATACACAATATGGTGACCACAAGGGACACACAATATGGTGACCACTAGGGACACACAATATGGTGACCACTAGGGACACACAATATGGTGACCACAAGGGACACACAATATGGTGACCACTAGGGACACACAATATGGTGACCACTAGGGACACACAATATGTTGACCACTAGGGATACACAATATGGTGACCACAAGGGATACACAATATGGTGACCACAAGGGACACACAATATGGTGACCACTAGGGATACACAATAGGGTGACCACAAGGGACACACAATATGGTGACCACTAGGGGGACACAATATGGTGACCACTAGGGATAGACAATATGGTGAAAATAACTAGCCAATCAGAGGGCAAGATGGAGCTATTACCATATTTCTTGTCCTTCCGTTAGGAACAGCAGTTTCTCCTCACCACAACCTCTGCATCCTTCAAGACTGTTGCTTTGTGAGAAGGTGTTAAAGTTCACAGTTAGCCATTGTTATGTAATTGCAGGCTGAAAAGTACCAAGATCTTTGCCTTAGCTTGTCAGAGCAGGTCCACCGGAGCCATGGCCCAGTGAGACACAGGTGCCGGCCCGCATAGATGGAAACAGAAAAGTCTGAGAAGTTTGGGTAAAACACTGGGGTAAATCCTCAGTGGAGAAGCAGCAGAATAGATTTGTCCTTCCTCCCACTCTCCCTCCTCCCACTCTCCCTCCTCCCCCTCTCCTTCCTCCCCCTCTCCTCCCAATCTCTTTCCTTCCAATCTCTTTCCTCCCCCTCTCCTTCCTCCCCTTCCTCCCCCTCTCCTTCCTCCCACTCTCAGCACCTCAGCACCTTTCTTCCCAGGCCCCAGATATCTCTCTCAATTCAATGAAATTCAACCATGCTTAATTGGCATGGGAAACATGTTTACATTGCCATGGGAAGTGAAATAAACAATAAACAAAAGTGAGATGAAACAAAACAACATTGATAAAACAACATTAAAACATTAACAGTAAATATTTCACTCAAAGGTTTAAAAAAAAGAATAAAGACATTTCAAATGTTATATTATCTTACTTCGTACATTGTTTTTAACAATGTGTAAATAGTTGTAGTATGAATAGTATGGGACGATAAGTAAACATATTAAACAGGGCAACCAGTGGAGCGTAAACAACATTAAATACAACCAATATGTATGGTAACATCTTGCTGCTGTGATGGCACAATGTCGTATTTCGCCTAACAGAGTTTATCAATGTTTGATTTATTTTCTAATTCTTTGTGGGTCTGTGTAATCTGTGGGAAATATGTGTCTCTAAATATGGTCATACATTTGGCAGCAGGTTAGGAAGTGCAGCTCAGGTTCCACCTCATTTTGTGGGCAGTGTGAACATAGCCTGTCTTCTCTTGAGAGCCAGGTCTGCCTACGGCGGCCTTTCTCAATAGCAAGGCGATGCTCACTGAGTCTTAATTTTGGTTCAGTCACAGTGGTCAGGTATTCTGCCCTTGTGTCCTCTGCATGCATTATTTGATGTTTACGTTGTACACTGAGGATATTTTAGCAGAATTCTGCATGCAGAGTCTCAATTTTGTGTTTGTCCCAGTTTTCTCTGTTGAGATAATTTCCTTTTGAATTTCTAGCCAAATGTAAAATGTTCCTGTTTTGATTAATTTAATAGCGTGAGTTAGGTCTTCTCTACACCAAATTACTTTGATGGACTCATGTCTGTTAAATTGTCTCTCTGTAATGGTGTGCCCCAGGGCTCAGTACTTGGTCCCCTCTCATTCACAATGTATATCAATAATTCTGACAAAAATGTGCAAAATAAGCAACTTCACTTTTATGCTGATGATACTGTTATTTGTTGTTGTGCCTCGTCTCTCACAAAAGCTTTTCAGAACTTTGCACACTGCTTTTTATACAGTTCAACATACCTTGTGTCAATTGAGGCTTATCCTCAATGCTGACAAAACTAAATGAATGATGTTTTCTAAAGCAAGAAATAGACCTATGAACCTTTCACCTATTACTACCTGTCAGGGCAATGAGATTGAGACTGTAACCTCAATAAATATCTTGGAATTTTAATGACGACGGCCTCTATTTTAAATTGCATATTCAACAACTTACAAAAACAATTAAGCTGAAGTTGGGATTTTATTTTAGGAATAAAGCTTGTTTTTCTTTTGACGTCAGAAGGAGGCTAGTATTAGCTACATTTATGCCTTTACTAGACTATGGGGATATTTTATATATGAATGCTTCCGCTCAGTGTTTGAGATCAACTGACAACCCTTTACCATGGAGCGTTGAGGTGTATTTTAAACTGCAAAACCCTTAAGCACCACTGCACTTTGTATACCAGGGTTGGCTGGCCTTCTCTAGTCACTCGTAGGCTCAGTCACTGGTATACTTTTATTTACAAAGCCATTTTTGGTTTACTAACATTTTATTTGGGAATTTTTATTCTTCATAAATGTGGTGGGTACTCTTTATCCTGCTAACTGTTCCAAATCTCCAAACTGAATTTGGTAAAAGGGTTTTTATGTACTCTGCGCTATCGGCTTGGAACGCCTTACAAAATACTTTTAAACTGGAAGAACTTGTCCCGATTGGTATTTTTAAATAATTGAATAAGGATTTTGAGGCTGATTCCTTGACTTGTCAATATTTTTAATTTGCTGTTTCATGATTTCATTATACTTCTGTGATTTCTATGTTTTTTTTACAAGAGTATCTGGAGTTTTTCATGTCTATCTATAATTGTGTAATGACTTGGTGCTGCCCTTCTTGGCCAGGATGCTCTTGAAAAAGAGATTTCAAATCTCAATGATCCTTTCCTGTTTAAATAAAAAAAATAAAAAAAAATGTGCATACCTCCTGAGTCTCTTCCCTGTTTTACTCCTGGTAGTTCATCATTATCAAATTTGTATTTATTTTTTAAACATTCATTTAAGTGATCCTCACTCAACCCATAATACTGGCCATGTTTAGGAAACACTATAAAAACATGCACAATGCATTAAGAAGCACCTGAGCTTGAATGTTATAATATAGGGGTGAAAACGTAAAAGGTTGACTCAGCAACATGAAGTAGATGCAGAAAGTAAACGACATTCTGGGTCAATTTCCACAACAACTAAAGAAGGTGTTGAAGCGGCGAGGATCAACTTCCCCGCTGTTTTGGTCCCGTACCTTCCATGCTGTAACAGTGTGAAGCCAACCCGTGCACACGCGCAGATACAGTGTGTGACTGTGTGAGAGTAAAGTGTTGCATCTCACACATCTTAATGTCTGCGGTGCTGCTGGTGGTAACGGCATTATTTTTTGCTTGTCTACCTTTTTAATAGGGAGATTCTAAAACCTTTTCTCCCCACAACATAATTGACTAAAATCCACTATTATCCTATTTTAAAATTACGGTCTAAAATGTGTCATGACACAATTTTTGTAAAAAAAAAAAAAAGTATTTAACCTTTATTTAACTAAGTCAGTTAAAGAACAAATTCTTATTTACAATGACGGCCTACCCCCGGCCAAACTGGATGACGCTGGGCCAATTGTGCGCCGCCCTATGAGACTCCCAATCACGGCCGGATGTGATTCCCCCTTGCCACATCATCCAGGCTGGAAGACATTACCCATTCTCTACGTTCTCAGAACGTTATGTGCTAGCTGGGCCATTTATCCAAGCTAAAGGCCATGGAACAGTTGAAGACTGGAATAAATGGGAGCTCCATGTAGTTTTACAGGTTTGCCGTGAAGTTCATGTGAATTGCCAATTGAATATACGTCTGACCAACAAGTGTTTGGAACAAAAACATAGTTATTCCATTGTATTGTCGAACATTTAGATGAGAATGACAAACCTCTGGCTTATTTTCTAAGCCAGATGGAGAGCAAAGCCAACTCGGCAATGCTGTTAACTCCCCCGTAGAGTCTAACCAGTCCTTGCATACCATGTACAGTACGGCTCTCTCTCTCTCTCTCTCTCACACATCTCCTTACACCTCTGTCCCCACGCATACAATTAACCCCCCCCCCTTCCACCCAGCCATCCCTCCTCCCCTTTGCCAGCCATTCCTATTCATTAGCACCAGCACAATGAAACAGGCAGACAAAACGGGACCAACTAGAGTCAGAACAGAATGTGTCATCGTGGACAAAGCCTGAGCTGTGTATTTGAAGTACTGTAAATCTCTACGGGGGAAGTGAACGGCATCGCTGAGGTGGCTTTGCTCTCCATCTGGCTCAGAAAATAAGCCAGAGGTCTGACATTCTCATCTAAATGTTCAAACGTCTAATTCTGACATGAGACTGTGAGAGCTAGTTTCAATATAGAGCCTCTTCACACTTGCTACACTTTTGGTAACAAAAACAAAATCTCCTCAGCTACACACGAGGTAAAACATGGACACTTGCTAGACCGTTTCCCCTCCTCCAAGCAGGACAGTGTAAACAGAATTGTCTCATTCAGCCCAACATTCCTACAGTATAAATGGTAATAGCAGAGCAATGATATTTTGAAACAGCTGAATTTGCTGGCGGCACTGAGCCTCGTTAAACTACGGAAGCTTATCCTCACCACCAAAATAAACGTAAGTCGGTAGGAGATCATACAGAAAGGATGTTTGGTTTAAAATTGTGTGGTGATTTCAGAGGTGGCACCACAGGCCTCAGAGCGGTGGGATTGTTTTCCCGGGGCCCAGAGTTTTCCCTCATCTGGTAGGCTAACCTAACCAACTCCGGACCCTAGTTTTAGGGTATGACATAGCAATCAATAAGCTTTTATACGGACTAGGATGGTGAACAGATTATTTTTTCTAAACTCCTGGTCCTAGAGAGGATGAAAACAAATAAACTCGTCAAATTGCAGCCACTTTGTACCTGTTCATATGAACTCCATTTAAAAACTAACAGGGAGGATGAGGGAGGGGGGGTCCTTTACACAGACAGAGCACAACTGCGACTGGACAACAGAACGAATCACAGGGCTAAGCTTGCTTTATTTAATCTGTAATTCAAAAGTTATTTATACAATATGTCGTCATTATCGTGTTGACATACAAGCCCTTATTAACCGACAGTAGTAAGTAAGCATTTCACGGTAAGGTTCTGTTGTATTCTGCGCATGTGACTAATAAAGTTTGATTTGATTCATTCCAGTCAATAATTTTTTTTATAAAACATTTATAAAAAGACCTAGGTAACCACCTGAAGTTTGAATATAAAGCAAATTTGATAACTTTCACATTTTCTCAGAAAACAAAATAAATGGGCCTATAATATTAGCCTATACATTTACATTTAAGTCATTTAGCAGACGCTCTTATCCAGAGCGACTTACAAATCATAAACACATGATGTTCATGCTTTGTTTCCCCTGACCAGGCCCAGATGGGATCAGGTCTACCTGCAGCGGTGGTTGGTTCAGGCTGCAGTTGATCAGACTGAAGCACAGATTAATTATGATTTGTCATCTCATCTCACGAGGCATTTCAATGTATATATTTTTTTGTGGGGGGGGTGGCGGGGTTATGAGCTTCCTTATAAAAACAGGTCGTCGCTTCCCACCAGGCACAGACTTCAAATCAACATGTATTCCATGTTTGTTCCATTTCATTTCACTGGAAACGACGTGGAAATAAGCAGCGTGGACCCAGTGGGTTGTCACAACTTGGCAGTGAATTTACTTACATATTATACCCACGTAGTATACCCACGTAGTATACCCACGTAGTATACCCACGTTTTCAGTCACAATTTGATTTTACCACGTCGGCCAACTTATTTGCATTATTGTTTATCAAATTGAAGCCTGACTAGTTCTAATGTTGTAATGTAGGCCTGTACTTTCATATTTGTATGCCCCTCTGATACATGTTACGTGATGAAAAAAAAATATGCTGATAGAAACTGTGTTTTAAAGCTAAAATGTAATGAGTCACAGTCACCGCCTCCCCTTCAACTTTCATCGATGACAAAAAGCTCATTTCTAGAAAACAACATCCTCCTGTGGCAGCAGACCAACGTAATGACTGTGTTTTGGTCACTGTGAACCAAGACATGGTCGATGCCTCCAGAAGATTAGACCTACACAATGGTCTCCTTAAGCGAAAGGAGATAATTACAACGGAATAAAAAAACTAAATGGAGACTCGTCTACACTAAAGCATGATAACGTTCTGGAGGAATGGAGTTAGAAGCTGTATGATTGGATGACTCACAAGCACAAGTGGAGTTTGAGTGGGTGGTTGGTTTATTGATGTTCTGCCTCGTAGCAAAAAAAATAACAAACTGTTTCGCTCCACCAGTTTTGATAAACAAATATGCAGGAAAACATTAGAATAGAAAACATTATGTTTGGCTGCTATGATGACCGTGGTACACCAATACTCTTTGAGAGAATGTGTTTGGGAACATAACTAAATGAAACTAACATTTCCTTAAAAAAAATAAAAATAAGACAAACATGATTTAACAAAACTAAAATACCATGATTTAGGACTTCAAATAGAGAGAGGATTAATTTCACATTATGGTTACCAGAAAAACATGAATGATAGGTAGTTATTAATACATTTTTTTAAAAGGCATGGTAATCACAGAGAAAATATAGAAATTCTTAAAGAAAATCACACACTTAATTAGGCCAATTAGCATATTACATATTCTGGTAGCGAGTCCAGAAGTGTTTGTAAACATTCATTAGAAAACAAAACTGCTCCATTCAAATTGAAATACATTTGTCTTGAGAAGACAACCCCGAAACATAACGTCGTAAATGAAAAACTGATCCCTGATATGGTTGAGATGTGTTCCGTATCCCATTGAAATACCACAGTGCAAAAATACCTTACAGTAGGAGACAATCTATAGGTCGTTACCTGTTCGGTGTAGCATATAAATCACGATGAAGTAAAAGACCCCTGAAACACAAAATAGCAATGCACCAAGTTAAATCATCATTTTAGATGTATATTCAATAGTAAAAAAAAAAAGAAAAGTGAATCAAAACACTGTGTGTGTGTGTGTGTGTGTGTGTGTGTGTGTGTGTGTGTGTGTGTGTGTGTGTGTGTGTGTGTGTGTGTGTACAGAGCATGTTTTAAACAACAACAACAAAAAAGGGAGAAACTGAATTTCTGAAACAAAAAGGCCTTTCCCTGACAACCACAGACTTCTTTCAATACAACACATTAAAAAGATAAACCACTAGGAATCCTACAGAACAGGTAGACAGACATCAAATGGATTAACAAAAAAAATACAGAACATCCTGAAGGAACCTGAAAACAATTTAAAATGAAAAAAAAATAAAAAATAAGGAAATAAAAGGACTCCTTCCTGAAGATTAAAACCAAGACGAGACAAGAGAAGAAGAACACACCCAGGCTCAAACAAAGAGCCATTTAAAATCAACCCCCCCACTGGTTGGTCACTATCAGGATGACTTTCAACTGCCTTTTGCTAGAGGCCAGAGGACTATTACTTGAACTGTAGGACAGTCTCTTTTCACAGATGTGCAAATGTCCATGACCTGAAGGTGATAGGTGAAGGAATGGAGGGAGGGAGGAGAACAAAGGAGAGGCAGGAATGGAGACGAGATGGAGGGAGAACATCATGTTTAAAAAGCATTTGGGCTGCCATTTCAATACATTAGACTTCACCCAGCTGAAGCATGCCTCAAACTACAAACCAAACAATTACAGCGCGCTCAGTTGAAAACAATTGTGAAAAATCTACATCATTTCGAAGTGGGTGAGGGGTGGGGGTTGATACTGAGGACTTTGTTTGAGGGAGTGGCGGGGGAGGGGGGGGGGGGGGAAGAGTTTAGGATTCGGGAGAGACTACAGACAAGAGAGCATTTCAGTTTGTTACAGGGACACCCTTCTGCTTAAAGCTAGTGTAACAGAGTGTACGACCACCATTACACTCGGTGTCCTCTCTCAGCCATGTCGCTCAGCCATGTCTCTCAGCCATGTCTCTCAGCCATGTCTCTCAGCCATGTCTCTCAGCCATGTCGCTCAGCCATGTCGCTCAGCCATGTACCAGTGGCACTCCGTGATGCAGGGCTCTCTTCCACATATAGTAGGTGGAGCGGGGAGTCAGGGGGAAGAAGGACCTGAACTCCTTGAACGTGGGGAAGGACTTCTCCTCGAAGCGTTGCTGCAGGAACACTTTGGCCTTGGCCTTGAAGTTGGCCAGGGCCACCAGATCCATCACAAACATCTGGTCGTCTGTGGGAGCGGCGGTGGCGGACATCTTGGTTGGGTTGGGGAGAGGGGTGTCGAAGGGGAATGTCACAGAGGTCATGGTGACGGGGCCTCTCAGATCCTCTGTTGGGTCCCCCTCAAAGGAGAACACGTCCTGAATTGGAGCCTTTGTCTTTATGTCACTCTCTGTCATCATCATCCCATTGTCTTTCACTGCGTCGTTGTTGTACTCCATAATAATCTCAGACCTGTCCATCTCTAGAGACGGGGTGGTGATTTCCTCCTTCCTGGTTCCACTGGGGCCGTTACGCCACAGCCAGTAGAAACAGAGGGACAGGGAGGGGTACCGCACTCTGAACCTAGACAGAGGCCATTTTGACCTCCACACCTTCACCTTGGCAGCTTCTCTCAGCTTCTTCCTGCGTAGGAACACCATCCTGAACCTTTTATGGTTGTTGCTACAGATCTTAACTCTGGGGAAGACGGTGGCAGCGTGACCACGGCTCTCAGTCCCCCCGATAGGGGACAGACCACCAGTTGGACTACTCTTATCCGCGTCCAAGCTGTTTTCTCTGCTTCCGACCTTGTAGCCACGGTTACATAGCATGGCCTCTCTCCTCCAGTTGTAGTAAGTCGACCTGGATCAAATCAGACGTTAGTTAAAGTGAATGTTAAAGTTGCGACACACTTTACAGTCAATCAATAGAATGAAGGAAGGCAATAAAATGGATGAATGCAAGATAAACATTTTTAAAAAGAATGTCTAAAATAACAGTAAATTATTGTATTAAAGGCAGAGCTAAATAACAGTAAATTATTGTATTAAAGGCTGAGCTAAATAACAGTAAATGATTGTATTAAAGGCAGAGCTAAATAACAGTGAATTATTGTATTAAAGGCTGAGCAAAATAACAGTAAATTATTGTATTAAAGGCAGAGCTAAATAACAGTAAATGATTGTATTAAAGGCAGAGCTAAATAACAGTAAAATCCTTGTAGGTGACCTGGAGATCCCAGGGAAGCTCCTCTTGAAGATGCGGAAGGGGAACGAGGTGTTCCTAGCGATGCAGTTCTGAAGAACCTTCTTGGCCTCCTGCATCAGTGCCATGTTTTGGGCCCGTTCTCCATCCATCTTATCATTGTTGTAGTTCAGGCCGAACAGACTGGCCACGCTGTCGTGATGCTCTGCGTCTGGTTCTACCTCATGGTCTTCCTCCTGCCCGAGCTTGGACTCTGGGGAGGACCAGGACTCCTGCTCCGTGCTGTCCCCTGGACTCACCTCGCCCGCGGAGAACGTGGAGAAACTACCGCCGGACGAGATCAGCTCGTGCTTCCATGCATAGTAGGTGGATCTGGAGATCTCAGGGAAGAACTCCTTGAACTGATGCAGAGGGATGAGCTTCCCTTCCAGATAGCACGCTTGGAGGAAGTGTTTGGCCTCGTACCTTGACAGAAAAAAAGATCAGATTAGAATAGTAATTCAATGTCAGCAGAAACATACAGCTAAATAAACAATACAAGACAAAGAAGTGTGAATGTGCCAGAGTGCCATGATTTTAAATCAGACAGTATTTTTGATCTACAACAGACAGGAAACTGTATGAGAGTTGTACCTGGCAGCAGACCTTTTGCGGTGCTCTTGCGTCTGCCGTTTCCAGCGGTAGAAGGTACTCTTGGTGATGTTGTACTTGTCCTTCAGACTGGAGTAGGACAGGTGAAAGTCCTGGTTGAGAAGCTCCAGTGTCTTCAGAGGGGGGACCCTCTGCTCGTCGTTAGGACTGTCCATCTGGAGGACACTAGAATGGACTAACGCTACAAAGACTCTAGGTCTGAACCTGGAGGAGCCCCCCTCCAGCTCTCCAGACCACATAATGTGTATGGTGATAGGATCCATGTCTTTGGGGTAGTACCTGGGTCTTATCAGGCGGTTGAAGTAGGGTCGTATCTTCAGGTTGTACATGGGGTAGACAGAATAGATGTTGCACTGGAGGACGGAGGAAAGAGCGTACAGGTGCCACATGTTAGCGTAGGAGCCGGGGAAGCAGGAGGCTTTGACGTCGGCGTCGAAGATAGCTTCGAGGACTGAGAGGGGGAGGTTGAGCATGTCCTGGGACTCCTCGGCACGCAGGCTGAACCTGGCCGCCTGCAGCATCACCTTCGAGTCGATCATACCACCCAGGTAGTACCTCTTCCACAGCAGCATCTCCACCACCGTACGTACCTGGAGGAAATGGAGTTCAGGTGTTGTCACATACTTAGTGTATCTTTTTAAATACACACACACAAAAAAACGTATTTTCAACAAAAAAGAAACTGACATTTTATTTCTTAGTAGCTATTATCCATAAACAAATTACATTGCCAAACTAGGAAATACAAACAAATCCACAAAGTATATACAATATAGTAGTTGAAACTCAGATGCTGCATATGATTGAAACACTGCCAATCTTTCCTCACCTGTAGCTCCAGACTGAGACTAGTAGTCCCCACTAGCAGCATGCTGGCTGCATCAAACAGCAGGTTCCCTTCTCCCTTACAGACCAGAGGCAGGAGGCCTCCGGGGGCGTCAGCAGGGTACAGGCTACGGGCCTTGCCGTCGATGCCTTCCCAGTCAGGGAACTCGTGGCAGGGTGAGGAAGGCAGGGTGAAGGGGGTCAGGACCTGGTGGACCTCCAGAGCTACCCTGGTGAGGGCGTCCAGGCCGGAGCTCTCTGTGGCATCCTGCAGCTCCCCTAGGACTGAGAGTACCATCTCCTTCCTCTGAATCATACCTGCCGGGACACAGAGACATAACTGAGATAGTTCATTTGAACATGAACCCATACAGAAGCAGATTTACAGGAAAGGGTTCAGAAGCCATCTACTAGATAACTTTAATCACATTGAAGGAAAAAAAATAAATGTAATTCTGAACCTACATGAAGAATGTTCTATCTAGAACAGATTAAAACCCAGAAAACCTGCGTACGGGTTTGACTGAATAGGCCTGAAGAAGAGACATGCATTTCTAACTGACTGAATGGGATTCTAAGTGTTCCTGGAACTATTTACAGAAAGCTGGACCAGTCAAGATTAAAATGGATTTGTGGCAGGCATGTGTTCGCAAATACATTAGCTGCACATGTTCAAAATAACAAACAGTACCAAGTCTGAGACATATTGCTGTAAGCTTAGTGAAGGCATATTGATATGCATGTGACAAATGTTTTTTTTTTTATGTTTAAAAATATGTAAAACAATTTTAATAGGTATAATGTGTAATTGTGTAAAACATGCATGTGTATTGTGTTGTGTAAAACATCCTAGCAGTTTCCACTGAGAGAAAAGTTGCCATACTAAATTAAATTAATTACGCAATTATTCCATCTTAAATATAGCCAACGACGCACACATGTGTGGTACGTAATACAAGACGACGTGTGGCGAACAGCAGAACTGAGTCACTAGGCTCCAAATTGCCTAAAATAATAATTTTGTAACAAAATGTCGAAAAGAATCAATTGAAACCAATACTAAACTAATGAAAACAGGAGACGTTTGTGATCGATTCGTGATCATCAAACGCACCACCAACCACGTTTTCTTCTGATTACACCTATATACTACTTTGTTCATTGATACAATAGTAATTTGGGTACGTTCCTTACCTGAAATATTTGGTATAAATAGTTTTCCAAGAGGACGTCACTCACTATTGGAGCGGTAAAGCGCAAAGCATAGAGCCTTCGTTCCGGCTTCTCTCACAGGTAACTTAGTTATTCCATTATGTGGAGCATGGAACAATGTGCTTTACGTGCCAGCACGGATTCAGCCGACTTGGGTTCACGCCAGATAGGACACTTTGAAGAGAGATTTGGGAGTGATAAGACCGACCTCTCTTCAGGAAATTGTCAATCGCCGCAGACCTGTTTTTTTGTTGTTGTCTGTGGTTTGAGAAAACCTCCCTCTTGCCCCCCACGCAGGGCCAGGGTCAATTTCAATGTGAGGTGTTAACAAAAGCCGTGGTGTCAACGGCTATCGGTAGAACAACAGCTATATAGGTGGAAGTATCGGGTTGTTGGCTAGCTTGATTTCCCCCCCCAACCCAATATCAACATTTTTTGTAAAATAAACACGATTTACTCAGTATATATCTCCGTGTACACCACACGATTTTGTATACAATGCATTTCAATCACAGATGAATGCAGTAGGTTGCATAAAACCAACCTGGGGTAGACCTAGTATAGTAAACGTACATCTGGGACACTCCAATTAGTATGCTCTTTTTTTTCGTATATATTAATTTGTGGGTGTTCATTATCCATTTGGTATTATTATACGTTACGAATTACAATTCGTACAATATGTAACGAATTTTCAAAACGTATGTAATGTTACGAATTCCAATTGGTTGTGGGTAATGTTAGCTAGGTTAGGGGTAGGGTTAGCTAACATGCTAAGTAGTAGCTAAAAAGAAAAGTAGTAAGTAGTTGCTTAAGTTATCTGTGATGAGATTCAAACACGCAACCTTTGTGTTGCTAGATATCCCTCCTAACTTGAACTCCTAGCCTAGCTAACATTAGCCACAACAAATTGGAATTCTTTATGAAGAAAATCATGTTGGCTACTAGACACAAATGCATTATGTGGAAAACTGTGTAGGCTACTGGGCACGAATGATTTATGAAGCAAATACTGTGGTGGACGAAAACAACGCGACTTTTTGTGTGCTTGTCATGAATTTAAGTATGTTGTGTCTATTTCACGATAATCTGTGATGGGTCGTTTTTTTTTTACCAGTTCGTTTTAGGGCCCAAAATGCTCTCCAATGCATGATATACATGTTGTTTTTACTGGTATCAGGCTGGTATTCAATAGATTATACAGTAGCCTACATTCATTACTATTATTGACTTTTTCTGGACTTCCTGACAGCTAAATGTCTCAGTCTCTGGTCAGCTCATACTCTGGCAAATGGTGCTCTTTAAAAATTTTTTTTTAAATAGTTAGATCGAAGCTGAATCAGATCTACAAGCCCACTTGAGTTACGACGGCACATTTTGTGTTGTTTGTGGTGACATGGCATCGACCCTTTCTCCTCATAGAAATGTGACCTCATTGTGTTCTTTCTAAAGTTTAGAATCTAAAGTAAAATATTCTCTGCACAGTCTTTTCTCTCTTTCTCTGTCTCTGTCTCTCTGTTTCTTTCTGTCTCTCTGTTTCTTTCGCTCTCTCTCTCTCTGTCTCTGTCTCTCGGTCTCTCTGTCTCTGTCTCTCTTTCTCTGTCTCTGTCTCTCTCTGTCTCTGTCTCACTTGTTGCACTCATTGTTAGTCTGCTGAACTCTCCCATTACCTCGTTAGCCCAGTATCACTCTCCTGTACTGAACAGACTAGAGTATAGGGCAGACTACTGGATGGGTGTTTGTGGATTGGAGTGTGGATGTACAGACGAGGCGTTGAGGTGTGGAGCAGCACGTCGGCTTGTTTCTCACACTCCTCCTGACTCTCAATTCAAAGGGGCTTTATTGGCACGGGAAACATATGTTAACATTGCCAAAGCAAGTGAAATAGATAATAAACAAAAGTGAAATAAACAATAAAAAATGTACAGTAAATATTACCCTCACAAAAGTTCCAAAAGAATAAAGACATTTCAAATGTTATATTATGTCTATATACAGTGTTGTAATGATGTGCAAATAGTTAAAGTACAAAAGGGAAAATAATAAACATATATATATATAGGTTGTATTTACAATGTTGTTTGTTCTTCACTGGTTGCCATTTTCTTGTGGCAACAGGTCACAAATCTTGCTGCTGTGATGTCACACTGTGGTATTTCACCCAGTAGATATGGGAGTTTATCGAAAACAGGTTAGTTTTCGAATTCTTTGTGGATCTGTGTAATATGAGGGAAATATGTGTCTCTAATATGGTCATACATCTGGCAGGAGGTTAGGAAGTGCAGCTCAGTTTCCACCTCATTTTGTGGGCAGTGTGCACGTAGCCTGTCTTCTCTTGAGAGCCAGGTCTGCCTACGGCGGCCTTTCTCAATAGCAAGGATATGCTCACTGAGTCTGTACATAGTCAATGCTTTCCTTAAGTTTGGGTCAGTCACAGTGGTCAGGTATTCTGCCACTGTGTACTCTCTGTTTAGGGCCAAATAGCATTCTAGTTTGCTCAGTTTTTTTGTTAATTCTTTCCAATGTGTCAAGTAATTATCATTTTGTTTTCTCATGATTTGGTTGGGTCTAATTGTTTTGCTGTCCTGGGGCTCTGTGGGGTCTGTTTGTGTTTGTGAACAGAGCCCCAGGACCAGATTGCTTAGGGGACTCTTCTCCAGGTTCATCTCTCTGTAGGCCCAGGTCTGACAGGGCCCAGGTCTGGCAGAATCTGTGCAGAATATCTAGGTGCTGCTGTAGACCTTCCTTGGTTGGGGACAGAAGCACCAGATCATCAGCAAACAGTAGACATTTGACTTCAGATTCTAGTAGGGTGAGTCCAGGTGCTGCTTTTTGTAAATCAACAAAGCACGAGAAGACTTAGCCTTTTGTTTTCGTTTGTTTATCAATTAGGGTGTGCAAGGGTGATTACGTGGTCTGTCATATGGTAATTTGTTAAAAAAAACTATTTTGACATTTGATCTGTACATTGTTTTCGCTGAGGAAATGTACGAGTCTGCTGTTAATGATAATGCAGATGATTTTCCCAAGGTTGCTGTTGGGGGCAAATCCCACGTTAGTTTTTTGGGGTCAAATTTTTCTCCACTTTTTTGGATTGGGGAAGAGGCCAGAGCTGAGGATGATGTTAAAGAGTTTAAGTATAGCCAATTGGAATTTGTGGTCTGTATATTGTATCATTTCATTTAGGATACCATCAACTGCACAGGCCTTTTTGGGTTGGAGGGTTTGTATTTTGTCCTGTAGTTCATTCAAAGTAATTGGAGAAACCAGTGGGTTCTGGTCGTCTTTAATAGTTGATCCTAAGATTTGTATTCAACCATGTATTTATTTTTTGCTGTTTGTTCTTTGTTATAGAACCTAATAATATTGGAGAAGAGGTTTATCCATACATCTCCGTTATTGGATAGATAACTCTTCATGTTGTTGTTTGTTTAGTTTTCAAATTTTCTTTCTTAGGTTTTTGCATTCTCTCTCTCTCTTCTCTCTTCTCTCTTCTCTCTCTCTCTCTCTCTCTTATCTCTCTCTCTCTCTCTCTCTCTCTTATCTCTCACAGCCTTTTGTTCCGCACACATTACACAACAGCTCTGGTCAACCACATTCAAATTCACAGCCCCATTGTGAAGTAAATACTTAATTACAAACACACACCTCTACAAAATGACACACAAGCACACACTCACACCTCTACAAAATGACACACACACATCTACAAAATGACACACTCACACCTCTACAAAATGACACACAAAGTAAATGTAATTGCTAAAATGTACTTAAGTATCAAAAGTAAAAGTACAAGTATGAACATTTAAAATTCCTTATATTAAGCAAAGCAGACGGCCACATTTTCTATTTTTTTTATATATTTACGGATAGCGAGGGTGCACACTCCAACTCAGACATCATTTACAAACAAAGCATGTGTTTAGTGATTCCTCCAGATCAGAGGCAGTAGGGATGACCAGGGATGTTCTCTGTTTAGTGAGTCCTCCAGATCAGAGGCAGTAGGGATGACCAGGGATGTTCTCTGTTTAGTGAGTCCTCCAGATCAGAGGCAGTAGGGATGACCAGGGATGTTCTCTGTTTAGTGAGTCCTCCAGATCAGAGGCAGTAGGGATGACCAGGGATGTTCTCTGTTTAGTGAGTCCTCCAGATCAGAGGCAGTAGGGATGACCAGGGATGTTCTCTGTTTAGTGAGTCCTCCAGATCAGAGGCAGTAGGGATGACCAGGGATGTTCTCTGTTTAGTGAGTCCTCCAGATCAGAGGCAGTAGGGATGACCAGGGATGTTCTCTTGAAAAGTGTGTGAATTGGACCATTCTCCTGTCCTGCTAAGCATTCAAAATGTAACTAATACTTTTGGTTGTCAGGGAAAATGTAAGGTGTAAAAAGTACATCATTTTCTTTAGGAATGTAGTGAAGTAAAAGTTGTAAAAAAAAATATTAATATAGTAAAGTTTTTAAAAAACGACTTAAGTAGTACTTGAAAGTATTTTTACTTAAGTACTTTACACCACTGAAAATTACACACACACACCTCTACAAAATTACACACACACCACCCTCCAGGACTTGAGCATGTGTCTCCCCTCTGTCCACTGCCGTAATGGGTAGATGGTCTGGTCCCTGGATGGCCTGGTCCCTGGATAGTCTGGTCCCTGGATGGCCTGGTCCCTGGATGGCCTGGTCCCTGGATGGCCTGGTCCCTGGATGGCCTGGTGACTGGATGGCCTGGTGACTGGATGGCCTGGTCCCTGGATGGCCTGGTGACTGGATGGTCTGGTGACTGGATGGCCTGGTCCCTGGATGGCCTGGTGACTGGATGGCCTGGTCCCTGGATGGCCTGGTGACTGGATGGCCTGGTGACTGGATGGCCTGGTCCCTGGATGGCCTGGTGACTGGATGGCCTGGTCCCTGGATGGCCTGGTGACTGGATGGCCTGGTGACTGGATGGCCTGGTCCCTGGATAGCCTGGTGACTGGATGGCCTGGTGACTGGATGGCCTGGTCCCTGGATAGCCTGGTGACTGGATGGCCTGGTGACTGGATGGCCTGGTCCCTGGATAGCCTGGTGACTGGATGGCCTGGTGACTGGGGTTCAAGGGGTTGACCTGTAGTTTATCTGTACACGGAGGGAGATAGAGATTATACATGCTGGCTGGAATTTCACTTGGGGTTTGGTTAAACGACTGTTATATGTTACCTGCTTCAAAACTGATGGATGGATGTGGATATTCATATTTCAGGAAATACTTTAGCCAGGAGAGTCTAAACCTGTTGTATTATATATGCTGTCTCTCTCTCCTCCTTTCTACCTCTCGCTGTCTCTCTCTCTCCCCCTCTCTACCTCTCGCCGTTTCTCTCTCCCCCCTCTACCTCTCGCCGTCTCTCTCTCCCCCCCTCTACCTCTCGCTGTCTCTTTCTCTCGCCGTCTCTCTCTCCCCCTCTCTTCCTCTCGCTGTCTCTCTCTCCCTCTTCCTCTCGCTGTCTCTCTCTCTCTACCTCTCGCCGTCTCTCTCTCTCTACCTCTCGGCGTCTCTCTCTCCCCCCCTCTACCTCTCGCCGTCTCTCTCCCCCCCTCTACCTCTCGCTGTCTCTCTCTCTCTTTTCATTTGACTGGTATTGATGTGTGATGGTACTCTGTGGTTAGAGATTGATTCAGTCGCTCTGTTCAAATCCCTCACATCCAAAGAACCTATTGAATAGTAAAAGGGCCTATCGGTAGAAGACTCTGACCTTGCAGATACTCCACACACACATCAAACCCTAACAGAATAAAATAAAGTAAAATAAAACCAAAATAAAAAGTATTACATATTTGTTCCTCGTTTAAATTGCTGAGCAGATGGGAGGGATTTTCCCCTGGAAGGAACACACTCATGCCAATTCCTGTTGGTGTGACAACACCCCCCCAGGGCCCCCCCACCCCCTTCAAATAAATGTTATAACTCTCAGGTGTGTGTGTTGAATGATCTCTGTTATAACTCTCAGGTGTGTATTGAATGGTCTCTGTTATAACTCTCAGGTGTGTGTTGAATGGTCTCTGTTATAACTCTCAGGTGTGTATTGAATGGTCTCTGTTATAACTCTCAGGTGTGTGTTGAATGGTCTCTGTTATAACTCTCAGGTGTGTATTGAATGGTCTCTGTTATAACTCTCAGGTGTGTATTGAATGGTCTCTGTTATAACTCTCAGGTGTGTGTTGAATGGTCTCTGTTATAACTCTCAGGTGTGTGTATTGAATGGTCTCTGTTATAACTCTCAGGTGTGTGTTGAATGGTCTCTGTTATAACTCTCAGGTGTGTATTGAATGGTCTCTGTTATAACTCTCAGGTGTGTGTTGAATGGTCTCTGTTATAACTCTCAGGTGTGTATTGAATGGTCTCTGTTATCACTCTCAGGTGTGTATTGAATGGTCTCTGTTATAACTCTCAGGTGTGTGTTGAATGGTCTCTGTTATAACTCTCAGGTGTGTGTTGAATGGTCTCTGTTATAACTCTCAGGTGTGTGTTGAATGGTCTCTGTTATCACTCTCAGGTGTGTATTGAATGGTCTCTGTTATAACTCTCAGGTGTGTGTATTGAATGGTCTCTGTTATAACTCTCAGGTGTGTATTGAATGGTCTCTGTTATAACTCTCAGGTGTGTGTTGAATGGTCTCTGTTATAACTCTCAGGTGTGTATTGAATGGTCTCTGTTATAACTCTCAGGTGTGTGTTGAATGGTCTCTGTTATAACTCTCAGGTGTGTATTGAATGGTCTCTGTTATAACTCTCAGGTGTGTGTTGAATGGTCTCTGTTATAACTCTCAGGTGTGTATTGAATGGTCTCTGTTATAACTCTCAGGTGTGTGTATTGAATGGTCTCTGTTATAACTCTCAGGTGTGTATTGAATGGTCTCTGTTATAACTCTCAGGTGTGTATTGAATGGTCTCTGTTATAACTCTCAGGTGTGTATTGAATGGTCTCTGTTATAACTCTCAGGTGTGTATTGAATGGTCTCTGTTATAACTCTCAGGTGTGTATTGAATGGTCTCTGTTATAACTCTCAGGTGTGTATTGAATGGTCTCTGTTATAACTCTCAGGTGTGTGTATTGAATGGTCTCTGTTATAACTCTCAGGTGTGTGTTGAATGGCCTCTGTTATAACTCTCAGGTGTGTGTATTGAATGGTCTCTGTTATAACTCTCAGGTGTGTATTGAATGGTCTCTGTTATAACTCTCAGGTGTGTGTTGAATGGTCTCTGTTATAACTCTCAGGTGTGTATTGAATGGTCTCTGTTATAACTCTCAGGTGTGTGTATTGAATGGTCTCTGTTATAACTCTCAGGTGTGTATTGAATGGTCTCTGTTATAACTCTCAGGTGTGTATTGAATGGTCTCTGTTATAACTCTCAGGTGTGTATTGAATGGTCTCTGTTATAACTCTCAGGTGTGTATTGAATGGTCTCTGTTATAACTCTCAGGTGTGTATTGAATGGTCTCTGTTATAACTCTCAGGTGTGTATTGAATGGTCTCTGTTATAACTCTCAGGTGTGTGTATTGAATGGTCTCTGTTATAACTCTCAGGTGTGTGTTGAATGGCCTCTGTTATAACTCTCAGGTGTGTATTGAATGGTCTCTGTTATAACTCTCAGGTGTGTGTTGAATGGTCTCTGTTATAACTCTCAGGTGTGTATTGAATGGTCTCTGTTATAACTCTCAGGTGTGTATTGAATGGTCTCTGTTATAACTCTCAGGTGTGTATTGAATGGTCTCTGTTATAACTCTCAGGTGTGTGTATTGAATGGTCTCTGTTATCACTCGCAGGTGTGTGTATTGAATGGGCTCTGTTATAACTCTCAGGTGTGTGTTGAATGGTCTCTGTTATAACTCTCAGGTGTGTATTGAATGGTCTCTGTTATAACTCTCAGGTGTGTATTGAATGGTCTCTGTTATAACTCTCAGGTGTGTGTATTGAATGGTCTCTGTTATAACTCTCAGGTGTGTGTATTGAATGGTCTCTGTTATAACTCTCAGGTGTGTGTATTGAATGGTCTCTGTTATAACTCTCAGGTGTGTATTGAATGGTCTCTGTTATAACTCTCAGGTGTGTGTATTGAATGGTCTCTGTTATAACTCTCAGGTGTGTATTGAATGGTCTCTGTTATAACTCTCAGGTGTGTATTGAATGGTCTCTGTTATAACTCTCAGGTGTGTGTATTGAATGGTCTCTGTTATAACTCTCAGGTGTGTATTGAATGGTCTCTGTTATAACTCTCAGGTGTGTGTGTTGAATGGTCTCTTATAACTCTCAGGTGTGTGTATTGAATGGTCTCTGTTATAACTCTCAGGTGTGTATTGAATGGTCTCTGTTATAACTCTCAGGTGTGTATTGAATGGTCTCTGTTATAACTCTCAGGTGTGTATTGAATGGTCTCTGTTATAACTCTCAGGTGTGTGTATTGAATGGTCTCTGTTATAACTCTCAGGTGTGTGTATTGAATGGTCTCTGTTATAACTCTCAGGTGTGTGTTGAATGGTCTCTGTTATAACTCTCAGGTGTGTGTATTGAATGGTCTCTGTTATAACTCTCAGGTGTGTGTGTTGAATGGTCTCTGTTATAACTCTCAGGTGTGTGTATTGAATGGTCTCTGTTATAACTCTCAGGTGTGTGTGTTGAATGGTCTCTGTTATAACTCTCAGGTGTGTATTGAATGGTCTCTGTTATAACTCTCAGGTGTGTGTTGAATGGTCTCTGTTATAACTCTCAGGTGTGTGTATTGAATGGTCTCTGTTATAACTCTCAGGTGTGTATTGAATGGTCTCTGTTATAACTCTCAGGTGTGTATTGAATGGTCTCTGTTATAACTCTCAGGTGTGTGTGTTGAATGGTCTCTGTTATAACTCTCAGGTGTGTGTGTTGAATGGTCTCTGTTATAACTCTCAGGTGTGTGTTGAATGGTCTCTGTTATAACTCTCAGGTGTGTGTATTAAATGGTCTCTGTTATAACTCTCAGGTGTGTGTATTGAATGGTCTCTGTTATAACTCTCAGGTGTGTATTGAATGGTCTCTGTTATAACTCTCAGGTGTGTGTATTGAACGGTCTCTGTTATAACGCTCAGGTGTGTGTATTGAATGTTCTCTGTTATAACTCTCAGGTGTGTGTATTGAATGGTCTCTGTTATAACTCTCAGGTGTGTGTATTGAATGGTCTCTGTTATAACTCTCAGGTGTGTGTATTGAATGGTCTCTGTTATAACTCTCAGGTGTGTGTGTTGAATGGTCTCTGTTATAACTCTCAGGTGTGTGTTGAATGGTCTCTGTTATAACTCTCAGGTGTGTGTATTGAATGGTCTCTGTTATAACTCTCAGGTGTGTATTGAATGGTCTCTGTTATAACTCTCAGGTGTGTGTTGAATGGTCTCTGTTATAACTCTCAGGTGTGTATTGAATGGTCTCTGTTATAACTCTCAGGTGTGTGTATTGAATGGTCTCTGTTATAACTCTCAGGTGTGTATTGAATGGTCTCTGTTATAACTCTCAGGTGTGTGTGTTGAATGGTCTCTGTTATAACTCTCAGGTGTGTGTATTGAATGGTCTCTGTTATAACTCTCAGGTGTGTGTATTGAATGGTCTCTGTTATAACTCTCAGGTGTGTGTATTGAATGGTCTCTGTTATAACTCTCAGGTGTGTGTGTTGAATGGTCTCTGTTATAACTCTCAGGTGTGTGTATTGAATGGTCTCTGTTATAACTCTCAGGTGTATGTGTTGAATGGTCTCTGTTATAACTCTCAGGTGTGTGTATTGAATGGTCTCTGTTATAACTCTCAGGTGTGTGTGTTGAATGGTCTCTGTTATAACTCTCAGGTGTGTATTGAATGGTCTCTGTTATAACTCTCAGGTGTGTGTTGAATGGTCTCTGTTATAACTTTTAGGTGTGTGTATTGAATGGTCTCTGTTATAACTCTCAGGTGTGTATTGAATGGTCTCTGTTATAACTCTCAGGTGTGTATTGAATGGTCTCTGTTATAACTCTCAGGTGTGTGTATTGAATGGTCTCTGTTATCACTCGCAGGTGTGTGTATTGAATGGGCTCTGTTATAACTCTCAGGTGTGTGTTGAATGGTCTCTGTTATAACTCTCAGGTGTGTATTGAATGGTCTCTGTTATAACTCTCAGGTGTGTATTGAATGGTCTCTGTTATAACTCTCAGGTGTGTGTATTGAATGGTCTCTGTTATAACTCTCAGGTGTGTGTATTGAATGGTCTCTGTTATAACTCTCAGGTGTGTGTATTGAATGGTCTCTGTTATAACTCTCAGGTGTGTATTGAATGGTCTCTGTTATAACTCTCAGGTGTGTGTATTGAATGGTCTCTGTTATAACTCTCAGGTGTGTATTGAATGGTCTCTGTTATAACTCTCAGGTGTGTATTGAATGGTCTCTGTTATAACTCTCAGGTGTGTGTATTGAATGGTCTCTGTTATAACTCTCAGGTGTGTATTGAATGGTCTCTGTTATAACTCTCAGGTGTGTGTGTTGAATGGTCTCTTATAACTCTCAGGTGTGTGTATTGAATGGTCTCTGTTATAACTCTCAGGTGTGTATTGAATGGTCTCTGTTATAACTCTCAGGTGTGTATTGAATGGTCTCTGTTATAACTCTCAGGTGTGTATTGAATGGTCTCTGTTATAACTCTCAGGTGTGTGTATTGAATGGTCTCTGTTATAACTCTCAGGTGTGTGTATTGAATGGTCTCTGTTATAACTCTCAGGTGTGTGTTGAATGGTCTCTGTTATAACTCTCAGGTGTGTGTATTGAATGGTCTCTGTTATAACTCTCAGGTGTGTGTGTTGAATGGTCTCTGTTATAACTCTCAGGTGTGTGTATTGAATGGTCTCTGTTATAACTCTCAGGTGTGTGTGTTGAATGGTCTCTGTTATAACTCTCAGGTGTGTATTGAATGGTCTCTGTTATAACTCTCAGGTGTGTGTTGAATGGTCTCTGTTATAACTCTCAGGTGTGTGTATTGAATGGTCTCTGTTATAACTCTCAGGTGTGTGTATTGAATGGTCTCTGTTATAACTCTCAGGTGTGTATTGAATGGTCTCTGTTATAACTCTCAGGTGTGTATTGAATGGTCTCTGTTATAACTCTCAGGTGTGTGTGTTGAATGGTCTCTGTTATAACTCTCAGGTGTGTGTGTTGAATGGTCTCTGTTATAACTCTCAGGTGTGTGTTGAATGGTCTCTGTTATAACTCTCAGGTGTGTATTGAATGGTCTCTGTTATAACTCTCAGGTGTGTGTATTGAATGGTCTCTGTTATAACTCTCAGGTGTGTATTGAATGGTCTCTGTTATAACTCTCAGGTGTGTGTGTTGAATGGTCTCTGTTATAACTCTCAGGTGTGTGTATTGAATGGTCTCTGTTATAACTCTCAGGTGTGTGTATTGAATGGTCTCTGTTATAACTCTCAGGTGTGTGTATTGAATGGTCTCTGTTATAACTCTCAGGTGTGTGTGTTGAATGGTCTCTGTTATAACTCTCAGGTGTGTGTATTGAATGGTCTCTGTTATAACTCTCAGGTGTATGTGTTGAATGGTCTCTGTTATAACTCTCAGGTGTGTGTATTGAATGGTCTCTGTTATAACTCTCAGGTGTGTGTGTTGAATGGTCTCTGTTATAACTCTCAGGTGTGTATTGAATGGTCTCTGTTATAACTCTCAGGTGTGTGTTGAATGGTCTCTGTTATAACTTTTAGGTGTGTGTATTGAATGGTCTCTGTTATAACTCTCAGGTGTGTATTGAATGGTCTCTGTTATAACTCTCAGGTGTGTATTGAATGGTCTCTGTTATAACTCTCAGGTGTGTGTATTGAATGGTCTCTGTTATCACTCGCAGGTGTGTGTATTGAATGGGCTCTGTTATAACTCTCAGGTGTGTGTTGAATGGTCTCTGTTATAACTCTCAGGTGTGTATTGAATGGTCTCTGTTATAACTCTCAGGTGTGTATTGAATGGTCTCTGTTATAACTCTCAGGTGTGTGTATTGAATGGTCTCTGTTATAACTCTCAGGTGTGTGTATTGAATGGTCTCTGTTATAACTCTCAGGTGTGTGTATTGAATGGTCTCTGTTATAACTCTCAGGTGTGTATTGAATGGTCTCTGTTATAACTCTCAGGTGTGTGTATTGAATGGTCTCTGTTATAACTCTCAGGTGTGTATTGAATGGTCTCTGTTATAACTCTCAGGTGTGTATTGAATGGTCTCTGTTATAACTCTCAGGTGTGTGTATTGAATGGTCTCTGTTATAACTCTCAGGTGTGTATTGAATGGTCTCTGTTATAACTCTCAGGTGTGTGTGTTGAATGGTCTCTTATAACTCTCAGGTGTGTGTATTGAATGGTCTCTGTTATAACTCTCAGGTGTGTATTGAATGGTCTCTGTTATAACTCTCAGGTGTGTATTGAATGGTCTCTGTTATAACTCTCAGGTGTGTATTGAATGGTCTCTGTTATAACTCTCAGGTGTGTGTATTGAATGGTCTCTGTTATAACTCTCAGGTGTGTGTATTGAATGGTCTCTGTTATAACTCTCAGGTGTGTGTTGAATGGTCTCTGTTATAACTCTCAGGTGTGTGTATTGAATGGTCTCTGTTATAACTCTCAGGTGTGTGTGTTGAATGGTCTCTGTTATAACTCTCAGGTGTGTGTATTGAATGGTCTCTGTTATAACTCTCAGGTGTGTGTGTTGAATGGTCTCTGTTATAACTCTCAGGTGTGTATTGAATGGTCTCTGTTATAACTCTCAGGTGTGTGTTGAATGGTCTCTGTTATAACTCTCAGGTGTGTGTATTGAATGGTCTCTGTTATAACTCTCAGGTGTGTATTGAATGGTCTCTGTTATAACTCTCAGGTGTGTATTGAATGGTCTCTGTTATAACTCTCAGGTGTGTGTGTTGAATGGTCTCTGTTATAACTCTCAGGTGTGTGTGTTGAATGGTCTCTGTTATAACTCTCAGGTGTGTGTTGAATGGTCTCTGTTATAACTCTCAGGTGTGTGTATTAAATGGTCTCTGTTATAACTCTCAGGTGTGTGTATTGAATGGTCTCTGTTATAACTCTCAGGTGTGTATTGAATGGTCTCTGTTATAACTCTCAGGTGTGTGTATTGAACGGTCTCTGTTATAACGCTCAGGTGTGTGTATTGAATGGTCTCTGTTATAACTCTCAGGTGTGTGTATTGAATGGTCTCTGTTATAACTCTCAGGTGTGTGTATTGAATGGTCTCTGTTATAACTCTCAGGTGTGTGTATTGAATGGTCTCTGTTATAACTCTCAGGTGTGTGTGTTGAATGGTCTCTGTTATAACTCTCAGGTGTGTGTTGAATGGTCTCTGTTATAACTCTCAGGTGTGTGTATTGAATGGTCTCTGTTATAACTCTCAGGTGTGTATTGAATGGTCTCTGTTATAACTCTCAGGTGTGTGTTGAATGGTCTCTGTTATAACTCTCAGGTGTGTATTGAATGGTCTCTGTTATAACTCTCAGGTGTGTGTATTGAATGGTCTCTGTTATAACTCTCAGGTGTGTATTGAATGGTCTCTGTTATAACTCTCAGGTGTGTGTGTTGAATGGTCTCTGTTATAACTCTCAGGTGTGTGTATTGAATGGTCTCTGTTATAACTCTCAGGTGTGTGTATTGAATGGTCTCTGTTATAACTCTCAGGTGTGTGTATTGAATGGTCTCTGTTATAACTCTCAGGTGTGTGTGTTGAATGGTCTCTGTTATAACTCTCAGGTGTGTGTATTGAATGGTCTCTGTTATAACTCTCAGGTGTATGTGTTGAATGGTCTCTGTTATAACTCTCAGGTGTGTGTATTGAATGGTCTCTGTTATAACTCTCAGGTGTGTGTGTTGAATGGTCTCTGTTATAACTCTCAGGTGTGTATTGAATGGTCTCTGTTATAACTCTCAGGTGTGTGTTGAATGGTCTCTGTTATAACTTTTAGGTGTGTGTATTGAATGGTCTCTGTTATAACTCTCAGGTGTGTATTGAATGGTCTCTGTTATAACTCTCAGGTGTGTGTATTGAATGGTCTCTGTTATAACTCTCAGGTGTGTATTGAATGGTCTCTGTTATAACTCTCAGGTGTGTGTGTTGAATGGTCTCTGTTATAACTCTCAGGTGTGTGTATTGAATGGTTTCTGTTATAACTCTCAGGTGTGTGTTGAATGGTCTCTGTTATAACTCTCAGGTGTGTGTATTAAATGGTCTCTGTTATAACTCTCAGGTGTGTGTATTGAATGGTCTCTGTTATAACTCTCAGGTGTGTGTATTGAATGGTCTCTGTTATAACTCTCAGGTGTGTGTATTGAATGGTCTCTGTTATAACTCTCAGGTGTGTGTATTGAATGGTCTCTGTTATAACTCTCAGGTGTGTGTGTTGAATGGTCTCTGTTATAACTCTCAGGTGTGTGTTGAATGGTCTCTGTTATAACTCTCAGGTGTGTGTATTGAATGGTCTCTGTTATAACTCTCAGGTGTGTATTGAATGGTCTCTGTTATAACTCTCAGGTGTGTGTATTGAATGGTCTCTGTTATAACTCTCAGGTGTGTGTATTGAATGGTCTCTGTTATAACTCTCAGGTGTGTGTTGAATGGTCTCTGTTATAACTCTCAGGTGTGTATTGAATGGTCTCTGTTATAACTCTCAGGTGTGTATTGAATGGTCTCTGTTATAACTCTCAGGTGTGTGTATTAAATGGTCTCTGTTATAACTCTCAGGTGTGTATTGAATGGTCTCTGTTATCACTCTCAGGTGTGTGTATTGAATGGTCTCTGTTATAACTCTCAGGTGTGTGTATTAAATGGTCTCTGTTATAACTCTCAGGTGTGTATTGAATGATCTCTGTTATCACTCTCAGGTGTGTGTTGAATGGTCTCTGCTATAACTCTCAGGTGTGTGTTGAATGGTCTCTGTTATAACTCTCAGGTGTGTATTGAATGGTCTCTGTTATAACTCTCAGGTGTGTGTATTGAATGGTCTCTGTTATAACTCTCAGGTGTGTATTGAATGGTCTCTGTTATAACTCTCAGGTGTGTGTATTGAATGGTCTCTGTTATAACTCTCAGGTGTGTGTTGAATGGTCTCTGTTATAACTCTCAGGTGTGTGTATTGAATGGTCTCTGTTATAACTCTCAGGTGTGTGTGTTGAATGATATCTGTTATAACTCTCAGGTGTGTGTGTTGAATGATCTCTGTTATAACTCTCAGGTGTGTATTGAATGGTCTCTGTTATAACTCTCAGGTGTGTGTTGAATGGTCTCTGTTATAACTCTCAGGTGTGTGTTGAATGGTCTCTGTTATAACTCTCAGGTGTGTGTTGAACAGTCTCTGTTATAACTCTCAGGTGTGTATTGAATGGTCTCTGTTATAACTCTCAGGTGTGTGTATTGAATGGTCTCTGTTATAACTCTCAGGTGTGTGTGTTGAATGGTCTCTGTTATAACTCTCAGGTGTGTGTTGAATGGTCTCTGTTATAACTCTCAGGTGTGTATTGAATGGTCTCTGTTATAACTCTCAGGTGTGTGTTGAATGGTCTCTGTTATAACTCTCAGGTGTGTGTTGAATGGTCTCTGTTATAACTCTCAGGTGTGTATTGAATGGTCTCTGTTATAACTCTCAGGTGTGTGTTGAATGGTCTCTGTTATAACTCTCAGGTGTGTGTTGAATGGTCTCTGTTATAACTCTCAGGTGTGTGTATTGAATGGTCTCTGTTATAACTCTCAGGTGTGTGTATTGAATGGTCTCTGTTATAACTCTCAGGTGTGTGTGTTGAATGGTCTCTGTTATAACTCTCAGGTGTGTGTTGAATGGTCTCTGTTATAACTCTCAGGTGTGTGTATTGAATGGTCTCTGTTATAACTCTCAGGTGTTTGTGTTGAATGGTCTCTGTTATAACTCTCAGGTGTGTGTTGAATGGTCTCTGTTATAACTCTCAGGTGTGTGTTGAATGGTCTCTGTTATAACTCTCAGGTGTGTATTGAATGGTCTCTGTTATAACTCTCAGGTGTGTATTGAATGGTCTCTGTTATAACTCTCAGGTGTGTGTTGAATGGTCTCTGTTATAACTCTCAGGTGTGTGTTGAATGGTCTCTGTTATAACTCTCAGGTGTGTATTGAATGGTCTCTGTTATAACTCTCAGGTGTGTATTGAATGGTCTCTGTTATAACTCTCAGGTGTGTATTGAATGGTCTCTGTTATAACTCTCAGGTGTGTGTTGAATGGTCTCTGTTATAACTCTCAGGTGTGTATTGAATGGTCTCTGTTATAACTCTCAGGTGTGTGTTGAATGGTCTCTGTTATAACTCTCAGGTGTGTGTTGAATGGTCTCTGTTATAACTCTCAGGTGTGTATTGAATGGTCTCTGTTATAACTCTCAGGTGTGTATTGAATGGTCTCTGTTATAACTCTCAGGTGTGTATTGAATGGTCTCTGTTATAACTCTCAGGTGTGTGTTGAATGGTCTCTGTTATAACTCTCAGGTGTGTGTATTGAATGGTCTCTGTTATAACTCTCAGGTGTGTGTTGAATGGTCTCTGTTATAACTCTCAGGTGTGTGTATTGAATGGTCTCTGTTATAACTCTCAGGTGTGTGTTGAATGGTCTCTGTTATAACTCTCAGGTGTGTGTATTGAATGGTCTCTGTTATAACTCTCAGGTGTGTGTTGAACAGTCTCTGTTATAACTCTCAGGTGTGTGTGTTGAATGGTCTCTGTTATAACTCTCAGGTGTGTGTTGAATGGTCTCTGTTATAACTCTCAGGTGTGTATTGAATGGTCTCTGTTATAACTCTCAGGTGTGTATTGAATGGTCTCTGTTATAACTCTCAGGTGTGTGTTGAACAGTCTCTGTTATAACTCTCAGGTGTGTGTGTTGAATGGTCTCTGTTATAACTCTCAGGTGTGTATTGAATGGTCTCTGTTATAACTCTCAGGTGTGTATTGAATGGTCTCTGTTATAACTCTCAGGTGTGTGTATTGAATGGTCTCTGTTATAACTCTCAGGTGTGTGTATTGAATGGTCTCTGTTATAACTCTCACTGTTATAACTCTCAGGTGTGTGTATTGAATGGTCTCTGTTATAACTCTCAGGTGTGTATTGAATGGTCTCTGTTATAACTCTCAGGTGTGTATTGAATGGTCTCTGTTATAACTCTCAGGTGTGTGTATTGAATGGTCTCTGTTATAACTCTCAGGTGTGTATTGAATGGTCTCTGTTATAACTCTCAGGTGTGTATTGAATGGTCTCTGTTATAACTCTCAGGTGTGTATTGAATGGTCTCTGTTATAACTCTCAGGTGTGTGTATTGAATGGTCTCTGTTATAACTCTCAGGTGTGTGTTGAACAGTCTCTGTTATAACTCTCAGGTGTGTATTGAATGGTCTCTGTTATAACTCTCAGGTGTGTATTGAATGGTCTCTGTTATAACTCTCAGGTGTGTGTATTGAATGGTCTCTGTTATAACTCTCAGGTGTGTGTTGAATGGTCTCTGTTATAACTCTCAGGTGTGTGTATTGAATGGTCTCTGTTATAACTCTCAGGTGTGTGTATTGAATGGTCTCTGTTATAACTCTCAGGTGTGTGTGTTGAATGGTCTCTGTTATAACTCTCAGGTGTGTGTTGAATGGTCTCTGTTATAACTCTCAGGTGTGTGTATTGAATGGTCTCTGTTATAACTCTCAGGTGTTTGTGTTGAATGGTCTCTGTTATAACTCTCAGGTGTGTGTTGAATGGTCTCTGTTATAACTCTCAGGTGTGTGTTGAATGGTCTCTGTTATAACTCTCAGGTGTGTATTGAATGGTCTCTGTTATAACTCTCAGGTGTGTATTGAATGGTCTCTGTTATAACTCTCAGGTGTGTGTTGAATGGTCTCTGTTATAACTCTCAGGTGTGTGTTGAATGGTCTCTGTTATAACTCTCAGGTGTGTATTGAATGGTCTCTGTTATAACTCTCAGGTGTGTATTGAATGGTCTCTGTTATAACTCTCAGGTGTGTATTGAATGGTCTCTGTTATAACTCTCAGGTGTGTGTTGAATGGTCTCTGTTATAACTCTCAGGTGTGTATTGAATGGTCTCTGTTATAACTCTCAGGTGTGTGTTGAATGGTCTCTGTTATAACTCTCAGGTGTGTGTTGAATGGTCTCTGTTATAACTCTCAGGTGTGTATTGAATGGTCTATGTTATAACTCTCAGGTGTGTATTGAATGGTCTCTGTTATAACTCTCAGGTGTGTATTGAATGGTCTCTGTTATAACTCTCAGGTGTGTGTTGAATGGTCTCTGTTATAACTCTCAGGTGTGTGTATTGAATGGTCTCTGTTATAACTCTCAGGTGTGTGTTGAATGGTCTCTGTTATAACTCTCAGGTGTGTGTATTGAATGGTCTCTGTTATAACTCTCAGGTGTGTGTTGAATGGTCTCTGTTATAACTCTCAGGTGTGTGTATTGAATGGTCTCTGTTATAACTCTCAGGTGTGTGTTGAACAGTCTCTGTTATAACTCTCAGGTGTGTGTGTTGAATGGTCTCTGTTATAACTCTCAGGTGTGTATTGAATGGTCTCTGTTATAACTCTCAGGTGTGTATTGAATGGTCTCTGTTATAACTCTCAGGTGTGTGTTGAATGGTCTCTGTTATAACTCTCAGGTGTGTGTATTGAATGGTCTCTGTTATAACTCTCAGGTGTGTGTTGAATGGTCTCTGTTATAACTCTCAGGTGTGTGTATTGAATGGTCTCTGTTATAACTCTCAGGTGTGTGTTGAATGGTCTCTGTTATAACTCTCAGGTGTGTGTATTGAATGGTCTCTGTTATAACTCTCAGGTGTGTGTTGAACAGTCTCTGTTATAACTCTCAGGTGTGTGTGTTGAATGGTCTCTGTTATAACTCTCAGGTGTGTGTTGAATGGTCTCTGTTATAACTCTCAGGTGTGTATTGAATGGTCTCTGTTATAACTCTCAGGTGTGTATTGAATGGTCTCTGTTATAACTCTCAGGTGTGTGTTGAACAGTCTCTGTTATAACTCTCAGGTGTGTGTGTTGAATGGTCTCTGTTATAACTCTCAGGTGTGTATTGAATGGTCTCTGTTATAACTCTCAGGTGTGTATTGAATGGTCTCTGTTATAACTCTCAGGTGTGTGTATTGAATGGTCTCTGTTATAACTCTCAGGTGTGTGTATTGAATGGTCTCTGTTATAACTCTCACTGTTATAACTCTCAGGTGTGTGTATTGAATGGTCTCTGTTATAACTCTCAGGTGTGTATTGAATGGTCTCTGTTATAACTCTCAGGTGTGTATTGAATGGTCTCTGTTATAACTCTCAGGTGTGTGTATTGAATGGTCTCTGTTATAACTCTCAGGTGTGTATTGAATGGTCTCTGTTATAACTCTCAGGTGTGTATTGAATGGTCTCTGTTATAACTCTCAGGTGTGTATTGAATGGTCTCTGTTATAACTCTCAGGTGTGTGTATTGAATGGTCTCTGTTATAACTCTCAGGTGTGTGTTGAACAGTCTCTGTTATAACTCTCAGGTGTGTATTGAATGGTCTCTGTTATAACTCTCAGGTGTGTATTGAATGGTCTCTGTTATAACTCTCAGGTGTGTGTATTGAATGGTCTCTGTTATAACTCTCAGGTGTGTGTATTGAATGGTCTCTGTTATAACTCTCAGGTGTGTATTGAATGGTCTCTGTTATAACTCTCAGGTGTGTGTATTGAATGGTCTCTGTTATAACTCTCAGGTGTGTATTGAATGGTCTCTGTTATAACTCTCAGGTGTGTATTGAATGGTCTCTGTTATAACTCTCAGGTGTGTGTTGAATGGTCTCTGTTATAACTCTCAGGTGTGTGTTGAATGGTCTCTGTTATAACTCTCAGGTGTGTATTGAATGGTCTCTGTTATAACTCTCAGGTGTGTGTTGAATGGTCTCTGTTATAACTCTCAGGTGTGTGTTGAATGGTCTCTGTTATAACTCTCAGGTGTGTATTGAATGGTCTCTGTTATAACTCTCAGGTGTGTATTGAATGGTCTCTGTTATAACTCTCAGGTGTGTATTGAATGGTCTCTGTTATAACTCTCAGGTGTGTGTATTGAATGGTCTCTGTTATAACTCTCAGGTGTGTATTGAATGGTCTCTGTTATCACTCTCAGGTGTGTGTATTGAATGGTCTCTGTTATAACTCTCAGGTGTGTGTTGAATGGTCTCTGTTATAACTCTCAGGTGTGTGTATTGAATGGTCTCTGTTATAACTCTCAGGTGTGTGTTGAACGGTCTCTGTTTTAACTCTCAGGTGTGTGTTGAATGGTCTCTGTTATAACTCTCAGGTGTGTGTATTGAATGGTCTCTGTTATAACTCTCAGGTGTGTGTTGAATGGTCTCTGTTATAACTCTCAGGTGTGTATTGAATGGTCTCTGTTATAACTCTCAGGTGTGTGTGTTGAATGGTCTCTGTTATAACTCTCAGGTGTGTGTATTGAATGGTCTCTGTTATAACTCTCAGGTGTGTGTATTGAATGGTCTCTGTTATAACTCTCAGGTGTGTGTATTGAATGGTCTCTGTTATAACTCTCAGGTGTGTGTATTGAATGGTCTCTGTTATAACTCTCAGGTGTGTATTGAATGGTCTCTGTTATAACTCTCAGGTGTGTATTGAATGGTCTCTGTTATAACTCTCAGGTGTGTGTTGAATGGTCTCTGTTATAACTCTCAGGTGTGTGTTGAATGGTCTCTGTTATAACTCTCAGGTGTGTATTGAATGGTCTCTGTTATAACTCTCAGGTGTGTGTTGAATGGTCTCTGTTATAACTCTCAGGTGTGTGTTGAATGGTCTCTGTTATAACTCTCAGGTGTGTATTGAATGGTCTCTGTTATAACTCTCAGGTGTGTATTGAATGGTCTCTGTTATAACTCTCAGGTGTGTATTGAATGGTCTCTGTTATAACTCTCAGGTGTGTGTATTGAATGGTCTCTGTTATAACTCTCAGGTGTGTATTGAATGGTCTCTGTTATCACTCTCAGGTGTGTGTATTGAATGGTCTCTGTTATAACTCTCAGGTGTGTGTTGAATGGTCTCTGTTATAACTCTCAGGTGTGTGTATTGAATGGTCTCTGTTATAACTCTCAGGTGTGTGTTGAACGGTCTCTGTTTTAACTCTCAGGTGTGTGTTGAATGGTCTCTGTTATAACTCTCAGGTGTGTGTATTGAATGGTCTCTGTTATAACTCTCAGGTGTGTGTATTGAATGGTCTCTGTTATAACTCTCAGGTGTGTATTGAATGGTCTCTGTTATAACTCTCAGGTGTGTGTGTTGAATGGTCTCTGTTATAACTCTCAGGTGTGTGTATTGAATGGTCTCTGTTATAACTCTCAGGTGTGTGTATTGAATGGTCTCTGTTATAACTCTCAGGTGTGTGTATTGAATGGTCTCTGTTATAACTCTCAGGTGTGTGTATTGAATGGTCTCTGTTATAACTCTCAGGTGTGTATTGAATGGTCTCTGTTATAACTCTCAGGTGTGTGTGTTGAATGGTCTCTGTTATAACTCTCAGGTGTGTGTATTGAATGGTCTCTGTTATAACTCTCAGGTGTGTGTATTGAATGGTCTCTGTTATAACTCTCAGGTGTGTGTATTGAATGGTCTCTGTTATAACTCTCAGGTGTGTGTATTGAATGGTCTCTGTTATAACTCTCAGGTGTGTATTGAATGGTCTCTGTTATAACTCTCAGGTGTGTATTGAATGGTCTCTGTTATAACTCTCAGGTGTGTGTATTGAATGGTCTCTGTTATAACTCTCAGGTGTGTGTATTGAATGGCCTCTGTTATAACTCTCAGGTGTGTATTGAATGGTCTCTGTTATAACTCTCAGGTGTGTGTGTTGAATGGTCTCTGTTATAACTCTCAGGTGTGTGTATTGAATGGTCTCTGTTATAACTCTCAGGTGTGTATTGAATGGTCTCTGTTATAACTCTCAGGTGTGTATTGAATGGTCTCTGTTATAACTCTCAGGTGTGTGTATTGAATGGTCTCTGTTATAACTCTCAGGTGTGTGTATTGAATGGCCTCTGTTATAACTCTCAGGTGTGTATTGAATGGTCTCTGTTATAACTCTCAGGTGTGTATTGAATGGTCTCTGTTATAACTCTCAGGTGTGTGTTGAACGGTCTCTGTTTTAACTCTCAGGTGTGTGTTGAATGGTCTCTGTTATAACTCTCAGGTGTGTGTGTTGAATGGTCTCTGTTATAACTCTCAGGTGTGTGTATTGAATGGCCTCTGTTATAACTCTCAGGTGTGTATTGAATGGTCTCTGTTATAACTCTCAGGTGTGTATTGAATGGTCTCTGTTATAACTCTCAGGTGTGTGTTGAATGGTCTCTGTTATAACTCTCAGGTGTGTATTGAATGGTCTCTGTTATAACTCTCAGGTGTGTATTGAATGGTCTCTGTTATAACTCTCAGGTGTGTATTGAATGGTCTCTGTTATAACTCTCAGGTGTGTATTGAATGGTCTCTGTTATAACTCTCAGGTGTGTGTATTAAATGGTCTCTGTTATAACTCTCAGGTGTGTATTGAATGGTCTCTGTTATAACTCTCAGGTGTGTGTGTTGAATGGTCTCTGTTATAACTCTCAGGTGTGTGTTGAATGATCTCTGTTATAACTCTCAGGTGTGTATTGAATGGTCTCTGTTATAACTCTCAGGTGTGTATTGAATGGTCTCTGTTTTAACTCTCAGGTGTGTGTATTAAATGGTCTCTGTTATAACTCTCAGGTGTGTATTGAATGGTCTCTGTTATAACTCTCAGGTGTGTATTGAATGGTCTCTGTTATAACTCTCAGGTGTGTGTATTGAATGGTCTCTGTTATAACTCTCAGGTGTGTGTATTGAATGGTCTCTGTTATAACTCTCAGGTGTGTATTGAATGGTCTCTGTTATAACTCTCAGGTGTGTGTTGAACAGTCTCTGTTATAACTCTCAGGTGTGTATTGAATGGTCTCTGTTATAACTCTCAGGTGTGTGTTGAATGGTCTCTGTTATAACTCTCAGGTGTGTGTTGAACGGTCTCTGTTTTAACTCTCAGGTGTGTGTTGAATGGTCTCTGTTATAACTCTCAGGTGTGTATTGAATGGTCTCTGTTATAACTCTCAGGTGTGTGTATTAAATGGTCTCTGTTATAACTCTCAGGTGTGTATTGAATGATCTCTGTTATCACTCTCAGGTGTGTGTTGAATGGTCTCTGTTATAACTCTCAGGTGTGTGTTGAATGGTCTCTGTTATAACTCTCAGGTGTGTATTGAATGGTCTCTGTTATAACTCTCAGGTGTGTGTTGAATGGTCTCTGTTATAACTCTCAGGTGTGTATTGAATGGTCTCTGTTATAACTCTCAGGTGTGTGTATTAAATGGTCTCTGTTATAACTCTCAGGTGTGTATTGAATGATCTCTGTTATCACTCTCAGGTGTGTGTTGAATGGTCTCTGTTATAACTCTCAGGTGTGTGTTGAATGGTCTCTGTTATAACTCTCAGGTGTGTGTTGAATGGTCTCTGTTATAACTCTCAGGTGTGTATTGAATGGTCTCTGTTATAACTCTCAGGTGTGTGTTGAATGGTCTCTGTTATAACTCTCAGGTGTGTATTGAATGATCTCTGTTATAACTCTCAGGTGTGTGTTGAATGGTCTCTGTTATAACTCTCAGGTGTGTTGAATGGTCTCTGTTATAACTCTCAGGTGTGTATTGAATGGTCTCTGTTATAACTCTCAGGTGTGTGTATTGAATGGTCTCTGTTATAACTCTCAGGTGTGTGTTGAATGGTCTCTGTTATAACTCTCAGGTGTGTGTTGAATGGTCTCTGTTATAACTCTCAGGTGTGTATTGAATGGTCTCTGTTATAACTCTCAGGTGTGTATTGAATGGTCTCTGTTATAACTCTCAGGTGTGTGTATTGAATGGTCTCTGTTATAACTCTCAGGTGTGTGTGTTGAATGGTCTCTGTTATAACTCTCAGGTGTGTGTGTTGAATGGTCTCTGTTATAACTCTCAGGTGTGTATTGAATGGTCTCTGTTATAACTCTCAGGTGTGTGTTGAATGGTCTCTGTTATAACTCTCAGGTGTGTATTGAATGGTCTCTGTTATAACTCTCAGGTGTGTGTTGAATGGTCTCTGTTATAACTCTCAGGTGTGTGTATTGAATGATCTCTGTTATAACTCTCAGGTGTGTATTGAATGATCTCTGTTATAACTCTCAGGTGTGTATTGAATGGTCTCTGTTATAACTCTCAGGTGTGTATTGAATGGTCTCTGTTATAACTCTCAGGTGTGTGTTGAATGGTCTCTGTTATAACTCTCAGGTGTGTGTTGAATGGTCTCTGTTATAACTCTCAGGTGTGTGTATTGAATGGTCTCTGTTATAACTCTCAGGTGTGTATTGAATGGTCTCTGTTATAACTCTCAGGTGTGTGTTGAATGGTCTCTGTTATAACTCTCAGGTGTGTATTGAATGGTCTCTGTTATAACTCTCAGGTGTGTGTTGAATGGTCTCTGTTATAACTCTCAGGTGTGTGTATTGAATGATCTCTGTTATAACTCTCAGGTGTGTATTGAATGATCTCTGTTATAACTCTCAGGTGTGTATTGAATGGTCTCTGTTATAACTCTCAGGTGTGTATTGAATGGTCTCTGTTATAACTCTCAGGTGTGTGTTGAATGGTCTCTGTTATAACTCTCAGGTGTGTGTTGAATGGTCTCTGTTATAACTCTCAGGTGTGTGTATTGAATGGTCTCTGTTATAACTCTCAGGTGTGTATTGAATGGTCTCTGTTATAACTCTCAGGTGTGTATTGAATGGTCTCTGTTATAACTCTCAGGTGTGTGTTGAATGGTCTCTGTTATAACTCTCAGGTGTGTGTATTGAATGGTCTCTGTTATAACTCTCAGGTGTGTATTGAATGGTCTCTGTTATAACTCTCAGGTGTGTATTGAATGGTCTCTGTTATAACTCTCAGGTGTGTATTGAATGGTCTCTGTTATAACTCTCAGGTGTGTGTTGAATGGTCTCTGTTATAACTCTCAGGTGTGTATTGAATGGTCTCTGTTATAACTCTCAGGTGTGTATTGAATGGTCTCTGTTATAACTCTCAGGTGTGTATTGAATGGTCTCTGTTATAACTCTCAGGTGTGTATTGAATGGTCTCTGTTATAGCTCTCAGGTGTGTGTGTTGAATGGTCTCTGTTATAACTCTCAGGTGTGTATTGAACAGTCTCTGTTATAACTCTCAGGTGTGTATTGAACGGTCTCTGTTATAACTCTCAGGTGTGTATTGAATGGTCTCTGTTATAACTCTCAGGTGTGTATTGAATGGTCTCTGTTATAACTCTCAGGTGTGTATTGAATGGTCTCTGTTATAACTCTCAGGTGTGTGTTGAATGGTCTCTGTTATAACTCTCAGGTGTGTGTTGAATGGTCTCTGTTATAACTCTCAGGTGTGTATTGAATGGTCTCTGTTATAACTCTCAGGTGTGTATTGAATGGTCTCTGTTATAGCTCTCAGGTGTGTGTGTTGAATGGTCTCTGTTATAACTCTCAGGTGTGTGTGTTGAATGGTCTCTGTTATAACTCTCAGGTGTGTGTTGAATGGTCTCTGTTATAACTCTCAGGTGTGTATTGAATGGTCTCTGTTATAACTCTCAGGTGTGTATTGAACATGACAGGGACAGAGACATGCAGGGACAGAGACATGCAGGGACAGAGACATGTAGGGACAGAGACATGCAGGGACAGAGACATGCAGGGACAGAGACATGCAGGGACAGAGACATGCAGGGACAGAGACATGCAGGGACAGAGACATGCAGGGACAGAGACATGCAGGGACAGAGACATGCAGGGACAGAGACATGCAGGGACAGAGACATGCAGGGACAGAGACATGTAGGGACAGAGACATGCAGGGACAGAGACATGCAGGGACAGAGACATGCAGGGACAGAGACATGCAGGGACAGAGACATGCAGGGACAGAGACATGCAGGGACAGAAAGGGACATGTCATTTTTCCCCTATTGTGTTATTGACTGTATGTTTTGTTTACTCCATGTGTAACCCTGTGTTGTTGTTTGTGTCGCACTGCTTTGCTTTATCTTGACCAGGTCACAGTTGTAAATGAGAACTTGTTCTCAACTGGCCCACCTGGTTAAATAAAGGTGATAGATTTTTTTTTTTTTAAAGGTACAGGGACAATGCTTTACTTGATAAATAGTATTATGCACTAAGGGCAAAATACCAACTACAAAAATGTGTACGTAAAAATACAGTCACTTTTTCATAAATAATGTACCGATGCCAATAGAAGATGTAACAGCAGCTTTTCAACAAAAAAAAAATAGAGTTTTGTTCATTGCTTTTAGAATTCAGTACAGTGCATTTGTAAAGTATTCAGACCCCTCAACCTTTTTCCACATGTTACGTTACTGCCGTATTCTAAAATTGATTAAATTGTTTTTTCCCCCTCATCAATCTGCACACAATATCCCATTATGACAAAGCAAAAACATGTTTTTAAAATAAATTTGTGCTAATTTATTAAAAAGAACAAAATAAAATATCACATTTACATAAGTATTCAGACCCTTTACTCAGTACTTTGTTGAAGCACCTTTGGCAGTGATTACAGCCTCGAGTCTTCTTGGGTATGACGCTACAAGCTTGACACACCTGTATTTGGGGAGTTTCTCCCATTCTTCTCTACAGATCCTCTCAGGTTGGATGGGGAGTGTTGCTGCACAGCTATTTTCAGGTCTCAGCAGAGATTGAAGGGATCATGTCCGGGCTCTGACTGGGCCACTCAAGGACATTGAGACTTGTCCCAAAGCCACTCCTGCGTTGTCTTGGCTGTGTGCTTAGGGTCGTTGTCCTGTTGGAAGGTGAACCTTCACCGTGACGGTCCTGAGCGCTCCGGAGCGGGTTTTCATCAAGGATGTAACATTGCAAAAATCTGAAACTTTCTGTCCAAAAATGATGCAGAAAAGTTCAGCCATGCTTTTGTCACTTCTTGATTAGATTACTGCAATAATCTACGCTTCCGGATAAAGCACTAAATAAACTTCAGTTAGTACTAAACACGGCTGCTAGAATCTTGACTAAAACCCCCAAATTTGATCATATTACTCCAGTGCTAGCCTCTCTACACTGGCTTCCTGTTAAGGCAAGGGCTGATTTCAAGGTTTTACTGCTAACCTACAAAGTATTACATGGGCTTGCTCCTACCCATCTTTCTGATTTGGTCCTGCTGTACATACCTATACGTACGCTACGGTCACAAGATGCAGGCCTCCTTATTGTCCCCAGAATTTCTAAGCAAACAGCTGGAGGCAGGGCTTTCTCCTATAGATCTCCATTTTTATGGAATGGTCTGCCTACCCATGTGAGAGACGCAGACTCGGTCTCAACCTTTAAGTCTTTATTGAAGACTCATCTCTTCAGTAGGTCATATGATTGAGTGTAGTCTGGCCCAGGTGTGTGAAGGTGAACGGAAAGGCACTGGAGCGACGAACCGCCCTTGCTGTCTCTGCCTGGCCGGTTCCCCTCTCTCCACTGGGATTCTCTGCCTCTAACCCTATTACAGGGGCTGAGTCACTGGCTTACTGGTGCTCTTCCATGCCGTCCCGAGGAGGGGTGCGTCACTTGAGTGGGTTGAGTCACTGACATGATCTTCCTGTCCGGGTTGGCGCCCCTCCTCGGGTTCGTGCCGTGGAGGAGATTTTTGTGGACTATACTCGGCCTTGTCTCAGGGTAGTAGGTTGGTGGTTGAAGATTTCCCTCTTGTGGTGTGGGGGCTGTGCTATGGCAAAGTGGGCAGGGTTATATCCTGCCTGTTTGGCCCTGTCCGGGGGTATCATCGGACGGGGCCACAGTGTCTCCCGACCCTTCCTGTCTCAGCCTCCAGTATTTATGCTGCAGTAGTTTATGTGTCGGGGGGCTAGGGTCAGTCTGTTATATCTGGAGTATTTGTATTTATCCTGTCTTATCTGGTGTCCTGTGTGAATTTAAGTATGTTCCCTCTAATTCTCTCTCTCTCTCCCCTCCCAGAGGACCTGAGCCCTGCGACCATGCCTCAGGACTACCTGGCCTGATGACTCCTTGCTGTCCCCAGTCCACCTGGCCGTGCTGCTGCTCCAGTTTCAACTGTTCTGCCTGCGGCTATGGAACCCTGACCTGTTCACTGGACGTGCTACCTGTCCCAGACCTGCTGTTTTTTGACTCTCTACCGCACCTGCTGTCTCTAACTCTGAATGCTTGGCTATGAAAAGCCAACTGACATTTTTGTTTGAGGTGCTGACCTGTTGCACCCTCTACAACCACTGATTATTATTATTATTTGACCCTGCTGGTCATCTATGAACGTTTGAACATCTTGGCCATGTTCTATTATAATCTCCACCCGGCACAGCCAGAAGAGGACTGGCCACCCCTCAGAGCCTGGCTCCTCTCTAGGTTTCTTCCTAGGTTCCTGCCTTTGTAGGGAGTTTTTCCTAGCCACCGTGCTTTTAGGCTGGGTTTCTGTATAGCACTTTGTGACATCGGCTGATGTAAAAAGGGTTTTATAAAAACATTTGATTGATTGATCTCTCTGTACTTTGCTCTGTTCATCTTTTCCTCCATCCTGACTAGTCTCCCAGTCCCTGGCGCTGAAAAATATCCCCACATCATGATGCTGCCAACACCATGCTTCACCGTAGGGATGGTGCCAGGTTTCTTCCAGACGTGACGCTTGGCATTCAGGCCAAAGTGTTCAATCTTGGTTTCATCATAACAAAGAATCTTGTTTTTCATGGTCTCAGAGTCTATAGCTAACCTTTTACAGAGAAGTGGCTTCGTCTAGCCATTCTACCATAAAGGCCTAATTGGTGGAGTACTGCAGAGATGGTTGTCCTTCTGGAAGGTTCTCCCATCTCCACAGAGGAACTCTAGAACTCTGTCAGAGTGACCATCGGGTTCTTGGTCACCTTCCAGACCAAGGCCCTTCTCCCCCGATTGCTCAGTTTGGCCGGGCGGCCAGCTCTAGGAAGAGTCTTGGTGGTTCCAAACTTCTTCCTTGTAAGAATGATGGAGGCCACTGTGTTATTGGGGACGTTCAATGCTGCAAAAATGTTTTGGTACCGTTCCCCAGATCTGTGCCTCGACACAATCCTGTCTCTAAGCTCTACGAACAATTCATTCGACCTCATGCTTGGTTTTTGCTCGGACGTGCACTGTCAACTGTTGTACCTTATATAGACAGGTGTGTGCCTTTTCAAATCATGTCCAATCAATTGAATTTACCACAGGTGGACTCTAATCAAGTTGTAGAAACATCTCAAGGATGATCAATGGAAACAGGAGCTCTGGAAACGAGTCTCATAGCAAAGGGTCTGAATACTTGTGTAAATAAGGTATTTCAGGTTTATATTTTTAATACATTTGCATAAATGTACCGACAGGGCATCATCTCTGTACCTACAGGGCACCATCTCTGTACCGACAGGGCACCATCTCTGTACCGACAGGGCACCATCTCTGTACCGACAGGGCATCATCTCTGTACCGACAGGGCCCCATCTCTGTACCGACAGGGCACCATCTCTGTACCGACAGGGCATCATCTCTGTACCTACAGGGCACCATCTCTGTACCGACAGGGCACCATCTCTGTACCGACAGGGCATCATCTCTGTACCGACAGGGCATCATCTCTGTACCGACAGGGCATCATCTCTGTACCGACAGGGCCCCATCTCTGTACCGACAGGGCCCCATCTCTGTACCGACAGGGCACCGTCTCTGTACCGACAGGGCACCGTCTCTGTACCGACAGGGCCCCATCTCTGTACCGACAGGGCCCTGACAAGGCCCCATCTCTGTACCGACAGGGCCCCATCTCTGTACCGACAGGGCACCATCTCTGTACCGACAGGGCACCGTCTCTGTACCGACAGGGCACCGTCTCTGTACCGACAGGGCACCGTCTCTGTACCGACAGGGCACCGTCTCTGTACCGACAGGGCACCGTCTCTGTACCGACAGGGCATCGTCTCTGTACCGACAGGGCACCGTCTCTGTACCGACAGGGCAGCATCTCTGTACCGACAGGGCACCGTCTCTGTACCGACAGGGCACCGTCTCTGTACCGACAGGGCACCGTCTCTGTACCGACAGGGCACCGTCTCTGTACCGACAGGGCACCGTCTCTGTACCGACAGGGCACCGTCTCTGTACCGACAGGGCACCGTCTCTGTACCGACAGGGCATCGTCTCTGTACCGACAGGGCACCTTCTCTGTACCGACAGGGCATCATCTCTGTACCGACAGGGCACCATCTCTGTACCGACAGGGCACCATCTCTGTACCGACAGGGCACCATCTCTGTACCTACAGGACACCATCTCTGTACCTACAGGACATCATCTCTGTACCGACAGGGCCCCATCTCTGTACCTACAGGACACCATCTCTGTACGTACCAGATGTACATACTTGCTGTCCTATTGTAGTTTGACTTTAGCCCAGTAACAACCAATAGTAAAACTGTCATATAATGTTGGCCAGTAGAGGTCACCATACACCATAAGTACAGCGACATCCTGTCCTGCAGTGGTGTAAATATTTAGGTCGTACTTTTAAGTATTTTTACTTAAGTAGTTTTTTGGGGTGTCTGTACCTAACTATTTATATTTTTTACAACTTTTACTTCACTACATTCCTAAAGAAAATAAAGTACTTTTTACTTTGATACATTTTGAATGCTTAGCAGGACAGGAAAATTGTCTAATTCACGCACTCATCAAGAGAACATCCCTGGTCATCACTACTGCCTCTGATCTGGTGGACTCACTAAACAGAGAACATCCCTGGTCATCCCTACTGTCTCTGATCTGGAGGACTCACTAAACAGAGAACATCCCTGGTCATCCCTACTGCCTCTGATCTGGAGGACTCACTAAACAGAGAACATCCCTGGTCATCCCTACTGCCTCTGATCTGGAGGACTCACTAAACAGAGAACATCCCTGGTCATCACTACTGTCTCTGATCTGGAGGACTCACTAAACAGAGAACATCCCTGGTCCTCCCTACTGTCTCTGATCTGGTGGACTCACTAAACAGAGAACATCCCTGGTCATCCCTACTGTCTCTGATCTGGAGGACTCACTAAACAGAGAACATCCCTGGTCCTCCCTACTGTCTCTGATCTGGTGGACTCACTAAACAGAGAACATCCCTGGTCATCCCTACTGCCTCTGATCTGGTGGACTCACTAAACAGAGAACATCCCTGGTCATCCCTACTGCCTCTGATCTGGAGGACTCACTAAACAGAAAACATCCCTGGTCCTCCCTACTGTCTCTGATCTGGTGGACTCACTAAACAGAGAACATCCCTGGTCATCCCTACTGCCTCTGATCTGGTGGACTCACTAAACAGAGAACATCCCTGGTCATCCCTACTGTCTCTGATCTGGTGGACTCACTAAACAGAGAACATCCCTGGTCATCCCTACTGTCTCTGATCTGGAGGACTCACTAAACAGAGAACATCCCTGGTCATCCCTACTGCCTCTGATCTGGTGGACTCACTAAACAGAGAACATCCCTGGTCATCCCTACTGTCTCTGATCTGGAGGAATCACTAAACAGAGAACATCCCTGGTCATCCCTACTGTCTCTGATCTGGAGGACTCACTAAACAGAGAACATCCCTGGTCATCCCTACTGTCTCTGATCTGGTGGACTCACTAAACAGAGAACATCCCTGGTCATCTCTACTGTCTCTGATCTGGTGGACTCACTAAACAGAGAACATCCCTGGTCATCCCTACTGCTTCTGATCTGGTGGACTCACTAAACAGAGAACATCCCTGGTCATCCCTACTGTCTCTGATCTGGTGGACTCACTAAACAGAGAACATCCCTGGTCATCCCTACTGTCTCTGATCTGGAGGACTCACTAAACAGAGAACATCCCTGGTCATCCCTACTGTCTCTGATCTGGTGGACTCACTAAACAGAGAACATCCCTGGTCATCCCTACTGCTTCTGATCTGGTGGACTCACTAAACACAAATGCTTCTTTGTAAATTATGTCAGTGTTGAACTGAGCCCCTGGCTATCCGTAAATAAAAAAATACAAGACAATCGTGTCGTCTGTTTTGCTTAATATAAGGATTTTTTAAATATTTCTGGTTTTTATTTTTATTTAACCTTGATTTAACTAGGCAAGTCAGTTAAGAACAAATTCTTATTTACAATGACGGCCAAACCCGGACGATATCCGGCCAATTGTGCGCCGCCCTTTTACTTTTGATACTTAAGTACATTTAAAACCAAATACTTTTAGAATTTTACTCAAGTAGTATTTTACAGGGTGACTTTCACTTGAGTCATTTTCTTTTAAGTTCATTTTCATTGAGTAAAAGTAAAGATTAGTACTTTTTCCACCACTGCTGTCTCGCTACATCCTGTTCTGCTACATCCGGTCCTGCTACATCCTGTCCTGCGACATCCGGTCCTGCGACATCCGGTCCTGTGACATCCGGTCCTGCGACATCCGGTCCTGCGACATCCTGTCCTGCTACATCCTGTCCTGCTACACCCTGTCCTGCTACACCCTGTCCTGCTACATCCTGTCCTGCTACATCCTGTCCTGCTACACCCTGTCCTGCTACATCCTGTCCTGCTACATCCTGTCCTGCTTGGTCTCAATTTCCCTTGTTGACACTGGATCACTGATATGAGTCATTGTGGCCTGGAATGAAACAGAAACAGTTAACCGCCAATATGAGTTTTGACAAGCCCGTTATTAGTGATGAACGAGAAAATATACAGAGGCTGGACATTCTCTGAATACTTTGTAAACCACAGATTAGGTTGCTTTGTGAAGGATGCATCCCTAAAAACATCCCATTATGAAGACAGATTCCATCCTCCTGAACTCTAATACACCAGACGTCCAGAAAAAAAAGTGTTGTGAAGTGTTGGTCCCATGTTTCATGAGCTGAAATAAACGATCCCAAAAATGTTCCATACGTACAAAAAGCTGATTTCTCTCAAATTTGTGTGTAATTGGCATGCTGAATGCAGGAATGTCCACCAGAGCCGTTGCCAGATAATTGAATGTTAATTTCTCAACCATAAGCCGCCTCCGTTGTTTTATAGAATTTGGCAGTACGTCCAACCGACCTCACATTCGCAGACCTTCTTCACCTGCAGGATTGTCTGACACCAGCCACCGGACAGCTGATGGGTTTGCACAACCAAAGAATTTCTGTACAAACTGTCAAAAACCGTCTCAGGGAAGCTCATCTGCGTGCTCGTCGTCCTCACCAGGGTCTTGACCCGATTGCAGTTCGGCGTCGTAAACGACTTCAGTGGGCAAATGCTGACCTTCGATGGCCACTGGAACGCTGGAGAAGTCTTCTGTTCAAGGATGAATCCACGTTTCAATTGTACTGGACAGATGACAGTATGGCGTTGTGTGGGTGAGTGGTTTGCTGATGTCAACGTTGTGAACAGAGTTCCCCATGGTGGCGGTGGGGTTATGGTATGAGCAGGCATAAGCTACAGACAATGAACACAATGGCATTTTATTGATGGCAATTTGAATGCACAGAGATAACGTGATGAGTTCCTGAGGCCCATTGTGATAACATTTATCCACCTACATCACCTCATGTTTCAGCATGTAAATTCACATGTCTCAAGGATCTGTACACAATTCCAGGAAGCTAAAAATGTCCCAGTTCTTCTATGGCCTGCATAATCACCAGCCATGTCATCCATTGAGCATGTTTGGGATGCTCTGGATCGGCGAGTACGACAGCGTGTTCCAGTTCCCGCCAATATCTAGCAACTTCACACAGCCATTGAAGAGGAGTGGGACAACATTCCACAGGCCACAATCAACAGCCTGATCAACTCTATGCGAAGGAGATGTGTCGCGCTGCATGAGGCAAATGGTGGTCACACCAAATACTGACTGGTTTTCTGATCCACACCCCTACTTCTTTTCTTTAAGGTGTCTGTGACCAACGGATACATATCTGTATTCCTAGTCCTGTGAAATCCATAGATTAGGGTCTAATGAATCTATTTAAATTGACTGATTTCCTCATATGAACTGTAACTCAGTAAAATCCTAGAGATTGTTGCGTGTTGCATTTTTATATTTTTGTTCAGTGTATTTTTTTAAAATGTATTGCTAATGTGAAGGTCAAAGATCACATCTTTGTATTCAACGCTCTCATTATTATTATGATTATTAATAACAAGAGTTAAGACTACATGTGGAAAAGTGATCTGTATTTGAGTCACATGTGGCAAACAAAACAAAAACACAAACCTAATAAAAAACAAATCAAAAGCATACAGTCACAACAAATTACTAATATATGACCAAAAAATATACATACAAATATTTACAAACTATTGAGGTTGTACATCAACGCATACAAAAACACATATTACAAAGTAAATTGCATTTCCATACTGTCTGGTTCAAGACTTTAGGAACTTCTGGCAACATATGGCATGCAAAAATACAATGTGCATCTGAAAAGGCACCCATTTTTATTTATTTATTTATATATATATATTTTAGTGCACTTGGTCCAAAGTAGTGTACTATAGTTAGAATAGGATACCATTGGGGACAGAGCCGTAAATGTCATTTCTGATGATAATGTTCCTCGATAGTGTCAACATATGAACATTCCACTAGAGGGTCTTCCTGTACTGTATCGGACTGAATTCAAATACTTTGAGAAAGGAAAGGCATGTTAATTGGCCTAGTGAAGGAAGGACACAGGAAACATGTCGTTTGTCCCAAATGGCACCCTATTCCCTACTTAGTACACTACTTTTTGACCAGGCACATGGTTTCTTGGCTGAGGTTTAAATTCATGGACGGATAGAGGGATGCGTACCCTGCTCATCAGTGTTATCTGTGGCTCTGAATATGGTAGACAGAGTAACAGAGAGGACACACGTTTTACAGTTGACCCTCGACCTTCACCAAGTTTATATGACCCCTATGGCTACATTCGAGATTCTGAGAAGAACTCTTTCTCTTGAGTCCTTGGATATATTAATGGGATGTTCCTCAAATGTTCTTTTTCTGTTTGAGTTCTAGAACAAATTAATGGAATGTTCCTCAAATGTTCTTTTTCTGTTTGAGTTCTAGAACAAATTAATGGAATGTTCCTCAAATGTTATTTTTCTGTTTGAGTTCTAGAACAAATTAATGGAATGTTCCTCAAATGTTATTTTTCTTTCTGAGTTCTAGAACAAAAGTCATAATGAGCACCACTTGAGCATAACTTTGTTTGTTGCTGGTCTGCTCCCACACGCTGAAATTGCTTTGTTACTTGAGGAAAATGTGCTTATTGTTGCATTTCTCTTCAATCTGTTTGCACACGTGAAATAGATAGTGTGAGTAATTTAGACTGAATATACAAAATACTTCAGAACCACTTTGACATAGAATGTGTGCAATAAACAGATTCTAGAACAACAACCCATCCCAGTCATATTTGTGGGTGTATCAGTCTACATGGAACAAAAATACTTAGCATTATTTTGTGATCCTTTCAAAAATATACTATAGTTTGCTTTGACGTTAAAGAATATGTGTGAGACCTCAAGGCCAGCTTATAAAAATAAGTGAAACATTAAAGTTGATAGTGCCCGAACAAACTATTAAAATAATATAACATGTAAAACCCTGCAGTGGCATCTCTTTCAAAAGGAAATGAATGTCAAATAAATGATTTTTAATCCCACTGGGAACACGACGGTTATTTCCACGTCATTTCAAAGTAATTACATTGAACCAACGTGGAATAGACTTTGAATCGACATCTGTACCCAGTGGGATTCCTGTTTGCTCCGAGCTGTGAAACACAAAAGACAAATCATCAAATGGATGGATTGATAAAAGTATATCTTTCTTTCTTCTATTTCATTCATGAAGGTATCTCTCTTGCCCGGTTTGATTCATTCATGAAGGTATCTCTCTTGCCCGGTTTGATTCATTCATGAAGGTATCTCTCTTGCCGGTTTGATTCATTCATGAAGGTATCTCTCTTGCCGGTTTGATTCATTCATGAAGGTATCTCTCTTTCCCGGTTTGATTCATTCATGAAGGTATCTCTCTTGATGGTTTGATTCATTCATGAAGGTATCTCTCTTGATGGTTTGATTCATTCATGAAGGTATCTCTCTTGATGGTTTGATTCATTCATGAAGGTATCTCTCTTGCCCGGTTTGATTCATTCATGAAGGTATCTCTCTTGCCCGGTTTGATTCATTCATGAAGGTATCTCTCTTTCCCGGTTTGATTCATTCATGAAGGTATCTCTCTTGATGGTTTGATTCATTCATGAAGGTATCTCTCTTGATGGTTTGATTCATTCATGAAGGTATCTCTCTTGATGGTTTGATTCATTCATGAAGGTATCTCTCTTGCCCGGTTTGATTCATTCATGAAGGTATCTCTCTTTCCCGGTTTGATTCATTCATGAAGGTATCTCTCTTGCCGGTTTGATTCATTCATGAAGGTATCTCTTGCCCGGTTTGATTCATTCATGAAGGTATCTCTCTTGCCAGTTTGATTCATTCATGAAGGTATCTCTCTTGCCCGGTTTGATTCATTCATGAAGGTATCTCTCTTGCCGGTTTGATTCAATTGTTGATCTCAAGACACTGTCCTCTCAGTCACCTCTGTATGTCTCTGTAAGCACCAATTAGACTCATCCCTCTCCTTCAGACCAGCCAATCAGAAGGTCTCACACTGACAGTCTAGCCCAATCAGACGGTCTCATACAGCAGCATCCCGCTGAAGATGGTGAGGGGTTCTGAGGAGTGGGCCAGTTTCCCGGTGACCAGGTCGATGCAGACGGTATCTCCCGCCTTCATAGGGAGGACGATGTTGAAGACAGCCAGGGCTCCAGGTGTGTGTCTGGTCTCTGCCATGGGTTTCTCCAGTCCCTCTGGTTGGTAGCCTGCAGAGTCGCCGCGCGCCACGCCGTAGTTAGACTTAGATAGGACAGCCTCAATCTTCACATTCTTATGGCCTGTCAGGGTAGCGCTGAAGAAGTATTTACCACTCACTGGGGCTGTGAAGTAACCTGGGGAGACAGAGACATGCAGGCGGGTTATAATACCAGTAATATTAACTTCCATTTCGAGCGACAACAAAGTTGTCAAATAATAACAACATAGTAAATTAAAGGAATCGTTGGCGTCTCGTGATTACTTTTGCAGTTAAAACAAGCACAGCATATATCTGAATTAACATGCAATAAAGTACACAAGCTTTTACTCAAATTGAAAATGACTCCAGTCTAAGATTTAAGAACTAAAATGGTAAGGCCTTGACAGAGATATATATATACATGTACAACTCCGCTCCTGTTTAATACCCAAACACACACCTGTGCCTGGGTTATAGACATCCTTCTCATTGACAAAGATCTTGTTGAAGACTATGGTTCCAGCCCTGGCCTGAGGTCGGGTCAGAGCTGCTGAGAAGGACAGACGAGGAACATGGGCATCTGATCCTGCTGGACCTGGTACCAGGAGAGAGAGGTGTGTTTACTGGTATCAGGGGAGAGAGGTGTGTTTACTGGTATCAGGAGAGAGAGGTGTGTTTACTGGTATCAGGAGAGAGGTGTGTTTACTGGTATCAGGGGAGAGAGGTGTGTTTACTGGTATCAGGAGAGAGGTGTGTTTACTGGTATCAGGGGAGAGAGGTGTGTTTACTGGTATCAGGAGAGAGGTGTGTTTAGAAATGTAGATGTATCATAACACAATAGGGCTTCACATTGGTGGTGTTAGTTAAAACATAGCCTATGTAGACGCAATACAGCAGATGATGACTTAAAGTACTTAAAATGTACTTAAAAGGCTACAGTACAGTACATACAAAACAGTGGCGTACATACAGGAAATACAGTACACACAGTACATACAGTAGAGTACATACAAAACAGTAGAGTACAGTATAGTACAGTAGAGTACATACAGTACAGTATAGTACATACAGCATAGTACAGTAGAGTAGAGTACATACAGTACAGTAGAGTAGATACAGGAAATACAGTACAGTAGAGTACATACAGTACAGTAGAGTACATACAGTACAGTAGAGTAGATACAGGAAATACAGTACAGTAGAGTAGATACAGGAAATACAGTACAGTAGAGTACATACAGTACAGTAGAGTACATACAGTACAGTAGAGTAGATACAGGAAATACAGTACAGTAGAGTACATACAGTACAGTAGAGTAGAGTACATACAGTACAGTAGAGTAGATACAGGAAATACAGTACAGTAGAGTAGATACAGGAAATACAGTACAGTAGAGTACATACAGTACAGTAGAGTACATACAGTACAGTAGAGTAGATACAGGAAATACAGTACAGTAGAGTACATACAGTACAGTAGAGTACATACAGTACAGTAGAGTAGATACAGGAAATACAGTACAGTAGAGTACATACAGGAAATACAGTACACACAGTACAGTATAGTACAGTAGAGTACATACAGTACAGTGCATACACAGTATAAACATACACACTAACAAACAAAACAAACACTAACAATATAACAAACACAAACAAACCTAACAAATGCTAACAAACATAACAAACGCTAACAAACATAACAAACGCTAACAAACATAACAAATGCTAACAAACCTAACAAATGCTAACAAACCTAACAAATGCTAACAAACATAACAAACGCTAACAAACATAACAAACGCTAACAAACATAACAAATGCTAACAAACCTAACAAACGCTAACAAACCTAACAAACGCTAACAAACATAACAAATGCTAACAAACCTAACAAATGCTAACAAACCTAACAAATGCTAACAAACATAACAAACGCTAACAAACATAACAAACGCTAACAAACATAACAAACGCTAACAAACATAACAAACGCTAACAAACATAACAAACGCTAACAAACATAACAAATGCTAACAAACCTAACAAATGCTAACAAACATAACAAATGCTAACAAACCTAACAAATGCTAACAAACCTAACAAATGCTAACAAACATAACAAACGCTAACAAACATAACAAACGCTAACAAACATAACAAACGCTAACAAACATAACAAATGCTAACAAACCTAACAAATGCTAACAAACCTAACAAATGCTAACAAACCTAACAAATGCTAACAAACATAACAAACGCTAACAAACCTAACAAATGCTAACAAACCTAACAAATGCTAACAAACCTAACAAACGCTAACAAACATAACAAACGCTAACAAACATAACAAACGCTAACAAACATAACAAATGCTAACAAACATAACAAACGCTAACAAACATAACAAACGCTAACAAACCTAACAAATGCTAACAAACCTAACAAATGCTAACAAACATAACAAATGCTAACAAACATAACAAACGCTAACAAACATAACAAACCTAACAAATGCTAACAAACATAACAAACGCTAACAAACATAACAAACGCTAACAAACCTAACAAATGCTAACAAACATAACAAACGCTAACAAACATAACAAATGCTAACAAACATAACAAATGCTAACAAACATAACAAACGCTAACAAACATAACAAACGCTAACAAACCTAACAAATGCTAACAAACCTAACAAATGCTAACAAACATAACAAATGCTAACAAACATAACAAACGCTAACAAACATAACAAACGCTAACAAACATAACAAATGCTAACAAACATAACAAACGCTAACAAACATAACAAACGCTAACAAACCTAACAAATGCTAACAAACCTAACAAATGCTAACAAACATAACAAATGCTAACAAACATAACAAACGCTAACAAACATAACAAACCTAACAAATGCTAACAAACATAACAAACGCTAACAAACATAACAAACGCTAACAAACCTAACAAATGCTAACAAACCTAACAAATGCTAACAAACATAACAAACGCTAACAAACATAACAAACCTAACAAATGCTAACAAACATAACAAACGCTAACAAACATAACAAACCTAACAAACGCTAACAAACATAACAAACGCTAACAAACCTAACAAACGCTAACAAACATAACAAACGCTAACAAACCTAACAAACGCTAACAAACATAACAAACGCTAACAAACCTAACAAACGCTAACAAACATAACAAATGCTAACAAACCTAACAAATGCTAACAAACCTAACAAATGCTAACAAACCTAACAAATGCTAACAAACATAACAAATGCTAACAAACCTAACAAATGCTAACAAACCTAACAAATGCTAACAAACATAACAAACGCTAACAAACATAACAAACCTAACAAATGCTAACAAACATAACAAACCTAACAAATGCTAACAAACATAACAAACGCTAACAAACCTAACAAACGCTAACAAACATAACAAACGCTAACAAACCTAACAAACGCTAACAAACATAACAAACGCTAACAAACCTAACAAACGCTAACAAACATAACAAATGCTAACAAACCTAACAAATGCTAACAAACCTAACAAATGCTAACAAACCTAACAAATGCTAACAAACATAACAAACCTAACAAATGCTAACAAACATAACAAACGCTAACAAACATAACAAACATAACAAACCTAACAAACGCTAACAAACATAACAAACATAACAAACGCTAACAAACATAACAAATGCTAACAAACGCTAACAAACATAAATGGTGTAATTCAGGATTGGTGTGGGATTCAACTGAGGGCAGATGAGAGAGTATTCACTCAGATCAATGTTAACATGATTAATGAATAGATTCATTATAACATACCTTCTTCACCTCTCAGACCTGGGATGAAAGATGAAAAGAAAATGATTAAATAACACAACACTGATTTAGGGCTCTATTCAATCCGCATGGCAGAAGTTCAGCTGTACTGTGTGAATTAAATTTAGAGGTCATGGTAAAGGCTGCATATTCCGGCTCAATATGACTGCGATACAGATTGAATAGAGCACTTAGTTCATTTTAGAATTAAATGAATAGTAATGTCATGGTTATTATACCTTGATTTGAGAGAAAATATAACCCTGTACTCTGTACTTGTCAGTATCACTAGTGTTTACTGAGACCTCACAGCCTTTCCCAGAGCTTCTGTATCACTAGTGTTTACTGAGACCTCACAGCCTCACAGCCTTTCCCAGAGCTTCTGTATCACTAGTGTTTACTGAGACCTCACAGCCTTTCCCAGAGCTTCTGTATCACTTTGTGAAGATCAAATGTGTGCTTTTGTTTTACCTGGAGGTCCCAGGGGCCCCTCCTTGCCAGGTTTGCCTTGGGGCCCTTCTCTTCCTTGGGGTCCCTTTGGCCCTGGGAGTCCAGAGTAGCCCCTCTCTCCCCTCGGACCGGGCAGACCAGGGGAACCTTACACATGGAAGAAAGGGTGTGTTCTTTTTGGACAGCTGACTCAAGCACACGCATTCTCTCTTCGAAAATCTACCTTTTTTCTAGTTTTGTTGTTGATATTTTAATATAAAATAAGTATTTTTCCGCGCAGCACTGCACAGGTAACGCCTTGATATTCAATACAACCGTCAATAAATCATTCCAGAAAACAGAGCAGCTAGAAGATAGAAGCACTCGTTACTCAGTTATTAGTCTACTTTAGTGAGATAAACCACATGCCTAGAAAACTATTGAGCAAGACACACCACAGACCACCACAGACCAGGGTCCAAGGACCAGATACTCTCTCTAGACCACCACAGACCACCACAGACACACCACATACAAGCACAGACACACCACAGGCCACCACAGACACACCACAGGCCACCACAGACACACCACAGACCAGCACAGACACACCACAGACCAGCACAGACACACCACAGACACACCACAGACACACCACAGACCAGCACAGCCACACCACAGACCACCAAGGACCAGATACTCTCTGTGCTCCAAATAGTCTACTAAGCAAGATCTACACCAGAGCAGAACGTTGAGGTGACTGAGGAGGACAGTTAATAACTACCAGACATGGGTTTATTTCTGGTCCATTCCGTTCGTCCTGACCTTGACCATCAACCTCCCTAATGCTATCTCTAACCTCTGCATTCTTGAAATGTGGCTTGGACATTCTCATACGTACACTATTTATACAAAAAAAGCATGTGGACACAACCTTCAATTGACTGGATTCGGCTATTTCAGCCACACCCGTTGCCGACAGGTGTATAAAATCGAGCACACAGCCATGCAATCTCCATAGGACAACATTGGCATTAGAATGGCCTCACTGAAGAGCTCAGTGACCTTCAACGTGGCACTGTCATAAGATGCCACCTTTCCAACAAGTCAGTTCGTCAAATTTCTGCCCTACTAGAGCTTCCCTGGTTAACTGTAAGTGCTGTTATTGTCAAGTGGAAACATCTAGGAGCAACAACGTCTCAGCCGCAAAGTGGTAGGCCGCACAAGCTCACAGAACGGGGACCGCCGAGTGCTGAAGCGCATAGCGCGTAAAAATCGTCTGTCCTCGGTTGCAACACTGATTACCGAGTTCCAAAGTGCCTCTGGAAGCAACGTCAACACAAGAACTGTTCGTCAGGAGCTTCATGAAATGGCTTTCCATGGCCGAACAGCCGCACACAAGCCTAAGATCACCATGCGCAATGACAAGCATTGGCTAGAGTGGTGTAAAGCTCGCCGCCATTGGACTCTGGAGCAGTGGAAACGCATTCTCGGGAGTGATGAATCATGCTTTACCATCTTGCAGTCTGACGGATTAATCTAGGTTTGGCAGATGCCAGGAGAACGCTACCTGCCAGAATGCATAGTGCCAACTATAAAGTTTGGTGGAGGAGGAATAATGGTCTGGGGCCGTTTTACATGGTTCGGGCCCCTTAGTTCCAGTGAAGGGAAATCTTAATGCTACAGCAATGACATTCTAGAAGATTATGTGCTTCCAACTTTGTGGCTACAGTTGGGGAAGGCCCTTTCCTTGTTTCAGCATGATAATGCCCCCCGTGTACAAAGCGAGGTCCATACAAAAATGGTTTGTTGAGATCGGTGTGGATGAATTTGACTGGCCTGCACGGAGCCCTGACCTCAACCCCAACAAACACCATATGGGATGAATTGTAACGCAGACTGCGAGCCAGGCCTAATCGCCCAACATCAGTGCCAACCTCACTAATGCTCTTGTGGCTGAATGGAAGCAAGTCCCCACAGGAATGTTCCAACATCTAGTGGAAAACCTTCCCAGAAGAGTGGAGGCTGTTATAGCAGCAAAGGGGAAGACCAACTCCATATTAATGCCCATGATTTTGGAATGAGATGTTTGGCGAGCACATGTCCACATACCTTTGATCATGTAGTGTATCTTAAGACGTGCACTTAGCTTCACTCTTAAAGTCCAAATCAACTGAAATAGGATTTAGGATGCACTTTATTGTCCCTGAGGAGAAAATTGTCATCAACTCAATGACTTTGAAGTTACTAAAAGGTCATTTCACCCAACAATTTGGCACATTGCACTTCCCTTCCCTTTAGTACACTCACCGACAAAGTCCTGTCTTACTATGACTGCGGTATGATGACAAAATAATTTCCCCGTGTGGATTAATAAAGTATAATGTAATATCATCTCTCATCTCATGTGGCTTGGACCTTTGACCTTGGACCTTGGACCTTTAGAACATTTAATTTCAGCAACAATCAACTCAATGACTTGGTTACCAAAAAGGTGATTTGGCCCATTTTAGTTTTGAACATTGCACTCTCCCTTCACTTCACTTTTTCTCCACTCACCGACAAAGTCCTGTTGTTTAAAGCTGTGGAAGTCCTCGAGGACGTTGAGGACAGAGGTGTTGAGCCTGTTGATGTCAGAGTGAACGTCTGGAAGCTGGACGTGCTGGATGTTGTCGATGGACTTGTCGTGGAAGATGACCGTAGAGTTGAGCGTGTTGACACAGTTCCACAACCCTGACACGTGTCTGTTCAGCCCCTCCTTGATAATAATAAAAAATAATTATACTCAACATCAGCCTTTCAAGAACTCCAAGGACAAAACACAAATGGAAAATAAAAAAAGCAAAATGTTAATAAAAAAAACAGATTAAAAAAAGCTCCTTTTAAAAAGAGATTCACTACCTTGATCTTGGCCAGGCTGTTGGAGACACCATCCAGCCGGCCACAGACCTCCTCCATCTTGGACAGCCTCTTGTCCAGCCCATCCCCGGACCGCCGACACTCCCCAATCTCCGTCACGTATTTACTGGTGATGGTCTTTATCTCACCACCCAGGTCAGTGAAGCGCCCCCTGGTGTCCTTGACGTGCTCGTCCAGCTCTGTCTGCACATGGTCCAACTTGCGGAAGGAGAGGTTGACAGTGACTCATTATGGAGCGTGCAATACAGAACTGTGAAATATAACTGCAATATAAAACGGATTTGTAGTATACAGGAACCATGAACAGTGCATTCGGAAAGTATTCAGACCCCTTGACCTTTTTCCCCCACATTTTGTTACGTTACAGCCTTAAAATAAAATGGATGAAATTGTCAATCTACACACAATACCACATAATGACAAAGCCAAAATAGTTTATTTTTTATTTTTTTGCAACAAAAAAAACGTAAATATGACATTTACATAAGTATTCAGACCCTTTAATCAGTACTTTGTTGAAACACCTTTGGCAGCGATTACAGCCTCAAGTCTTCCTGGGTATGGCGCTACAAGCTTGGCAAACCTGTATTTGGGGAGTTTCTCCCATTCTTCTCTGCGGATCCTCTCAAGCTCTATCAGGTTGGATGGGGAGCGTCGCTGCACAGCTGTTTTCAGGTCTCAGCAGAGACGTTTGAGCGGGTTCAAGTCTGTGCTCTGGCTGGGCCACTCAAGGACATTCAGAGACTTGTCCAGAAGCCACTCCTGCATTGTCTTGGCTAGGGCTTAGGGTTGTTGTCCTGTTGGAAGGTGAACCTTTGCCCCAGTCTGAGGTCTTGAGTACTCTGGAGCAGGTTTTCATCAAGGATCTCTCTGTACTTTGCTCTGTACATCTTTCCCTCGATCCTGACTAGTCTCCCAGTCCCTGCTGCTGAAAAATATCCCCACAGCATGATGCTGCCACCACCATGCTTCACCGTAGGGATGGTGCCAGGTTTCTTCCAGACGTGACGCTTGGCATTCAGGCCAAAGTGTTCAATCTTGGTTTCTCATGCTCTGAGTCCTTTATGTGCCTTTTGGCAAACTCCAAGCGGGCTATCATGCGGCTTTTACTGAGGAGTGGCTTCAGTCTGGCCAGTCTACCATAAAGGCCTGATTGGTGGAGTGCTGCAGAGATAGTAGTCCTTCTGGAAGGTTCTCCCATCTCCACAGAGGAACTCTGGAGGTCTGTCAGGTGACCATCGGGTTCTTGGTCACCTCCCTGACCAAGGCCGTTCTCCCCCGATTGCTCAGTTTGGCCGGGCAGCTAGCCCAAGCCTTCTGATTGGCTGGGCCTGGCTCCCCAGTGGGTGGGCCTATGCCCTCCCAGGCCCACCCATGGCCGTACCCCTGCCCAGTCATATGAAATCCATAGATTAGGGCCTAATGAATTTATTTCAATTGACTGATTTCCTTATATGAACTGTAACACTGTTCTTGGGGACCTTCAATGCTGCAGACATTTTTTGGTACCCTTCTCCAGATCTGTGCTTCGACACAATCCTGTCTCAGAGCTCTACGGACAATTCCTTCGACCTCATGGCTTGGTTTTTGCTCTGACATGCACTGTCAACTGTGGGACCTTTATATAGACATGTGTGTGCTTTTCCAAATCATGTCCAATCAATTGAACTTACCACAGGTTGCACTCCAGAGTGCACCTGAGCTCAATTTCGAGTCTCAAAGCAAAGGGTCTGAATATAAGGTCTCTTTTAAAAAATATATTTAATACAGTTCTAAAAATGTATAAAAACCTGTTTTTGCTTTGTTTTTATGGGGTATAGTGTGTAGATTGAGGATTTAAAAATATATATATTTTAGAATAAGGCTGTAACGTAACAAAATGTGTAACACGGGAAGGTGTCTGAATACTTTCTGAATGCACTGTACCTGGTGATGGACATGTGGATCTACTAAATCTATGAGCTGTATGTCACGACTGTATCTCTGACGCAACTCACTGGTCACGCCGCCTCATTTCAGGACATCTGGGTAATATTTGGTTGAGACGTTGATGAATGAGATTTCAACTTTTATTCACCCACTCAAAGAGACAGCCAGAAGTTTGTTGAATTCCCAATGTGTTATCACTATGCTTTCAACCATCTAAAAAGCACGACCAAATTCCAATGGTTTTGTTGTCATCTAAGGGCTCTATTTTAACTAACCTAACGTAGTGGTCAATCTAAGGGCTCTATTTTAACTAACCTAACGTAGTGGTCAATCTAAGGGCTCTATTTTAACTAACCTAACGTAGTGGTCAATCTAAGGGCTCTATTTTAACTAACCTAACGTAGTGGTCAATCTAAGGGCTCTATTTTAACTAACCTAACGTAGTGGTCAATCTAAGGGCTCTATTTTAACAAACCTAATGTAGTGGTCAATCTAAGGGCTCTATTTTAACAAACCTAATGTAGTGGTCAATCTAAGGGCTCTATTTTAACTAACCTAACGTAGTGGTCAATCTAAGGGCTCTAGTCTAACAAACCTAACTCAAGGCGAAATCTAAGCGCTGGCAGTAGCACTATAGGTCCCCGCGTGTGTCAGAAATATTTATGCTATTTCCACAGCTGTATGAATGCAATAGCTGGTGGTGGTCCGAATGGGCAGGGTTAATAATCATGTAAATATTTTGTCCCATGTTTCATGAGCTGTAATAAAAGATCCCAGAAATGTTCCATTCTAACAAAAAGCTTATTTCTCTCCAATTTTGTGCACAAATTTGTTTACATCCCAGTTAGTGAGCATTTCTCTTTTGCCAAGATAATCTATCCACCCGACAGGTGTGGCATATCGAGAAGCTGATTAAACAGCATGATCATTACACACGTGCACCTTGTGCTGTGGACAAACAGGACAAAAGAAATGCTCTTACCTGACTTGCTTTTGAAAAATGGCTAGAAATGTACACGTTTTGTAGGAAGCAACCAATCCCACATTATTAACTAGAAAATACCTATAAACAAAATGTGCACAGGTGGCTACATGCAGCTCTCGCTTTGATCTCAAAACAAGCGCATATACTCACTACCGCTCATGCTGTAAACACAGTCCAGTTCAAAGTGAATGGCACAGATCCATATATATAGCCATGGCTATTTGCATATAGGCCGACTGCAGCTCTGATTGGTTACGGCGCACCTACTGGCCTGAGTCAATGCAATAGAATCCTACTCCAATGCAAAATAACCACTAGACAGGAGGATCCAGACAACCTAAGAGGTATGCTTAGCTACGCAGAAAAATAGACATAGATTTTAGCTAGAAATAAGCATAACGATTATGGCTCTAGAAACCACTATTTTCAGGTGTTTGAATTATAAGACCCAGACCACCCCCCAGCCATCCGCACATACTTTGTGCGTGTTTTGGGGTGAATGACGCCCCTGGTTGAGATTACATTAAAAGTACATGGTGCAAAGGGATCAATGCTGTTTGAGATTCTGCTCAGATTATTACAGCAATTGTGAAAATCTCCACAGACCTGCGACCCTTTGCACGCTATCTTCAACATGCAAGCTACAACCAGCTACATTTTACGTTGAGTCTCTCTCTAGTTGAGTCTCTCTCTAGTTGAGTCACTCTCTAGTTGAGTCACTCTCTAGTCATGGCTTTAAAAGGTTTTTAAATCACAGTATTGATTTTGCTGTGCGTTCAAGGCTTCTTTTGATAGTTTATGGCTTGAGGAAACTGTGCAGACACGGTGATCTGATCCATCTGATTGGCCAACGGTACGCCTATAGCTGCACTTGATTTGCTCTCTGGGTCTGCAGACTTGTACCTTCAGACATATTAAATGGTTCAAAATGGGAACACTTTGTCTTCCCGGCTGAATCAAATGCACATACAGCATCACCAACAGCACAAAGAAAAGGAACGCACGGCTTTAAGGGTTTTTTCCAGACATTTCAGGGGATCGACTGGTTGGTCACCACTGCCACTTAAACCACTTAAACCTATCCTTTGGAATGACTTCAATAGCAACTCTAAATCTATTTAGCTGTTAAGAGATCTCTCAATAATCATTTACACGATAGCACATTGGTAGCAGTCAGGGAGAAATATGTTAAGCAGGGCTTGGTTAAAACCCTGGAAGGGAGACCAAAGATCAGCTGTAGGTACATCAACTCTCCAGTAGGAGGTGCTGTAGGTAGATCAACTCTCCAGTAGGAGGTGCTGTAGGTACATCAACTCTCCAGTAGGAGGTGCTGTAGGTACATCAACTCTCCAGTAGGAGGTGCTGTAGATACATCAACTCTCCAGTAGGAGGTGCTGTAGAGAGATCAACTCTCCAGTAGGAGGTGCTGTAGATACATCAACTCTCCAGTAGGAGGTGCTGTAGGTACATCAACTCTCCAGTAGGAGGTGCTGTAGGTACATCAACTCTCCAGTAGGAGGTGCTGTAGATACATCAACTCTCCAGTAGGAGGTGCTGTAGATACATCAACTCTCCAGTAGGAGGTGCTGTAGATACATCAACTCTCCAGTAGGAGGTGCTGTAGATACATCAACTCTCCAGTAGGAGGTGCTGTAGGTACATCAACTCTCCAGTAGGAGGTGCTGTAGATACATCAACTCTCCAGTAGGAGGTGCTGTAGATACATCAACTCTCCAGTAGGAGGTGCTGTAGATACATCAACTCTCCAGTAGGAGGTGCTGTAGATACATCAACTCTCCAGTAGGAGGTGCTGCCCAGCCTATAGTTGAAAATTGGTTTCCATGATGGCCTAATCCTGTGGTTGAAATGTCAGCATCTATATAACAGTTGATTATGTAGATTCCACATCACAATACTTTGACATATTACGTTGAAACAACGTTGATTCTAACAGTTTGTGCCCAGTTGGGAATTGTCTGTCTGCAAACAATGCAAACGCAGTACACTTCCTGTTAAAAACAGACAATAAAAAGTAGATCTAACCTCAGACATGATGTTATCCTTGGTAGAGCCCAGGTCTGTGATGGTGTTGCCATGCCTCTGCACCGTATGACCTAGCCCCTTCACAGAGTCATTCAGGGTAGTAAACCTGTAAACCAGTGGTGGGTTATACTAATGATATAACATCTAATAACAAATCAGATCATCTTGTCTGTTTTACAGAGGGGATGCATCCAAAATGGGACCCTACTTCCTTTATAGTGTACTACTTTATAGCTCATAGAGCCCAAAAGTAGTGCACTACATAGGGAATAATAGTGCCATTTGGGACGCAGGGAAGATTTACCTGATGGTGAACTTGGATAGTTCCCCCTGGATGGATTTCAGGTCCGTTCCCAACCGTCCGTGGAGCGTCGTATGTCCGTCCAGGTTTTTCTTTAGGTCCGTCAGGCCGGTCTTACACTTCCCTGTACACTCCTCCACTTCCTCCTTCAGCCTCCCCACTTCCTCCTTTTAGATAACAAACATATACAGCTATATATTCACACATGACAGATACAACTACAGATTAGTAAACATTAACATGTAGTCAGAAAAATGACTTTTCATTGATGTCATTTACCTGCAGGTTGGAGCATAGCTGGGAACAAGAGGAGTCCTCAGAGTCAAACCTGTTGAGAGCAAGATGGCGGCTGTTACTGTGGTGAAAGACACTATGCATTTTACTTTGCTATTCAATAAATACACACACACACACACACACAGTCTTGTACAGCTAACCTTGTGGGGACATACAATTCAGTCCCATTCAAAATCCTATTTTCCCTAACCCCTAAACCTAACCCTAATCCTAACCCGTACTCTTACCCTAACCCTAACCTTAACCCTAACCCTAACCCAAAAACCTAAACTTTATCCTAACCCTAAACCTAACCCTAACCCTACAACTAACCCTAGCTCCTAACCTTAATATTTAACTTAATTCTAACCCTAACACTAATTCTAACCTTAACCCTAAACCCCCTAGAAATAGCATTTGACCTTGTGGGGACCAACAAAATGTCCCCAGCTGGTCAACTTTTTGTTCGTTTACTATTCTTGTAGGGACTTCTGGTCCCCACAAGAATAGTTAAACACGTACACACACACACACACACACACACACACACACACACCAAATCATCAAACCTGTTGCGTAGGTTGGTCAGTTCCGCTTGGCACCTCCAGATGGCGCTGTTGGTGCTGTTGGTGAACGACTGCAGGTCTTGTTCTACAGTGCTACAGAGGGAGCAGTCGTCCACGCTCCGCCCCAGCGTCTCCACCTCCGTGACTATCTGGTTGAAGCGCTCGCCGTCCTCCCCCGTCAATCCTTTGATCTTCTTAACGTCGTTGCTGAGATCCAACACTCGGTCTATGATAGAGTCGCCAGTCAGCGACAGGTCCTTGAGTCTGGTATCAAACTTCTGGATGTCCTCCTTGTTGGCCACTACTCTCCACTCCAGGGTCTTGACCATGTCTTCTGTCTCACGGCCGTTGAGGCCGCAGGTCTCGGAGCACATGTCCACTGTCCTCGACAGTTTGGTGTCGATAAAGTTTGTCGTGTTCTCTAGTTGACCCAGTCGTCGGCTGTGGTCGGTAACCGTGTCCGTCAGGACTGTGAGGTCCAGCTCCACCTTGAAGAAATAGAGGAGTAGTAGGTAGGTAGTCTACAGGACACCCCCTGGACAGGACACTAGTCTATCTCCTGTAACTGTAGTGAGACAGCTTTATGTACCAGTACACCCCCTGGACAGGACACTAGTCTATCTCCTGTAACTGTAGTGAGGCAGCTTGATGTACAGGACACCCCCTGGACAGGACACTACTCTATCTCCTGTAACTGTAGTGAGACAGCTTTATGTACCAGTACACCCCCTGGACAGGACACTAGTCTATCTCCTGTAACTGTAGTGAGGCAGCTTGATGTACCAATACACCCCCTGGACAGGACACTGGTCTATCTCCTGTTTCTGTAGTGAGGCAGCTTGATGTACCAATACACCCCCTGGACAGGACACTAGTCTATCTCCTGTTACTGTAGTGAGGCAGCTTGATGTACCAATACACCCCCTGGACAGGACACTAGTCTATCTCCTGTTTCTGTAGTGAGGCAGCTTGATGTACCAGTACACCCCCTGGACAGGACACTAGTCTATTTCCTGTTACTGTAGTGAGGCAGATTGATGTACCAATACACCCCCTGGACAGGACACTAGTCTATTTCCTGTTTCTGTAGTGAGGCAGCTTGATGTACCAGGACACCCCCTGGACAGGACACTGGTCTATCTCCTGTTACTGTAGTGAGACAGCTTGATGTACCAATACACCCCCTGGACAGGACACTAGTCTATCTCCTGTTTCTGTAGGGAGACAGCTTGATGTACCAGTACACCCCCTGGACAGGACACTGGTCTATCTCCTGTTACTGTAGTGAGGCAGCTTGATGTACAGTACACCCCCTGGACAGGACACTAGTTTATCTCCTGTTTCTGTAGTGAGACAGCTTTATGTACCAGTACACCCCCTGGACAGGACACTAGTTTATCTCCTGTTTCTGTAGTGTGAGGCAGGTTGATGTACCAGTACACCCCCTGGACAGGACACTAGTTTATCTCCTGTTACTGTAGTGAGGCAGCTTGATGTACAGTACACCCCCTGGACAGGACACTAGTTTATCTCCTGTTTCTGTAGTGAGACAGCTTTATGTACCAGTACACCCCCTGGACAGGACACTAGTTTATCTCCTGTTTCTGTAGTGAGACAGCTTGATGTACAGTACACCCCCTGGACAGGACACTAGTCTATCTCCTGTTTCTGTAGTGAGACAGCTTGATGTACAGTACACCCCCTGGACAGGACACTAGTCTATTTCCTGTTTCTGTAGTGAGGCAGGTTGATGTACCAGTACACCCCCTGGACAGGACACTAGTCTATCTCCTGTTACTGTAGTGAGACAGCTTGATGTACACTCCCAGGACAGGACACTAGTCTGTCGCAGGGCCTTAACCCAATCCAACATGTGTTTTTAATGTAGGCCTGTACACAGCTCTGCAACAAAATAAGTATTATTACCTTGCCTATCCTGTAGCCGTGGTCATCCATGTGGCTGAGCACTATGTTACGGATGGTGGTGACCTCTCTCTGCAGGTTGTCCTTCATGTTGTTTCCTGTGTTGGTGAACTTCTGCTCTGTCTTCCTCACCGTGTTGTTCAGCCTCCTCTCCACCTCCCTCAGTCTACTGTTCAGCTTCTCCTCCGTCACCTTCGTCCTCCCTCCTTTCTCACCTCCTCCTCCTCCACCCGACCCCCCACCCAGCTCCTTGTCCAGGCGCTCTTTGATGACATCATAGCCCTGTGCTGTGGCGTTAAACTTCCCCTCCGCGGTGGTCAGCCTCCTGTCCATCTCCGTGACGCTGTTGCAGCAGCCCTGTGTACGTTCCATCTCCCTCCGGGTGACGTCCATGTTGTGGCGATAGTGCTGCTCCATAGAGCTCAGCAACTTCTCCAGACCACTAATTATGGAGTGAAATTTAGGCCCAACAAATTATTTCTTCTGAATTCAATATTTACTTATTGCCTTGAAATGACAGTTTATCAACTTGATACATAAGGCAATGAAATTGACATTTCTGAATACTAATTTTAATATAATTGAATTCAGATTACATTTCTGTTGTTGGTAGTCTTATTCCTCCATACCTGATCTTCTCCTGGTCACTCCTCTGCTGCTTCCTCATGTCCTCCACCCCGCTCTGGCAGGAGGAGCACGACAGACTGACCCTCCTCTCCAGCTCGCGGAGGATCTCCTCCTTCATGGCGTCCATCTTGCCTGTGACAGCTCCGTCTAGCTCATTGCCGCGGGAACCTCTGTCACCGTTGACCAAGTGGTTGTTGATTGACAGCAGGGTCTGGTCGTGGACCTGAGAGGAGAGAAGAGTAGAGGAGATGTTTTTGGGGGGCTGTTTACACAGAAATTATGTGTGTGTGTGTGTGCGTGCGCACGTGTGTGTGTGTGTGTGTGTGTGTGTGTGTGTGTGTGTGTGTGTGTGTGTGTGTGTGTGTGTGTGTGTGTGTGTGTGTGTGTGTGTGTGTGTGTGTGTGTGTGTGTGTGCACGTGTGTGTGTGTGTGTGTGCATGTGTGTGTGTGCACCTGCGTGCGATTGTCCAGTTGGTCAAGTTTGGTCTGAATGTTGTGGATGGTCTCTTTCATGGGCTTGGCTACGTCTGCAGGGGTCCTGTCTCCGTTCAGGCCTGGCCTGTGGGGTCCAAAATCAAAATTATAAAGCACATTGAAAATAGGTTTTGATGCTGGATAAGATTTCATAGTATTTCTGTTCCCAAAAGTGAATTTACGTTCTATGATCAGTATCTTAGTTTTACCAGTATCCGTTTATTTGCAGAAAAGAATCAAGATTTGTTTTCTTCCCAGCACATAATTTACAAGATAAAACAAGCAGCACAGCATTCTACCAAATAAATTATACACATATAGTAAAACAATTTATTAATCTAAATTCGCCTTTGTGAGCAGTATAACTATGTGGGGTAATCTCTTAGTCTCCGTCCCAAATGAAATCCTATTCCCTACATAATACACTACTGTTTGTGTTGGTCTGACCTCCTAGTTCCATCTTGGAACCTCAGGTTCATGCCCGTCATGGTGGACTGCATGTCATGGAGGTCCTTGGTCAACCTCTGAATAGTCTCCTCAATCTGTCTCATCTTGTCATTGTCACCTGGAGCAGGGAGACACAGGTTTATCATTCTACATTCAGAACTAACAGCCTTTTTCCCAGGACAAAGATTCAACATTCAGAACTAACAGCCTTTTCGCAGACAAAGAATCTCCATTCAAAGCACTTTTAAGTCCAGCACAAGGCTTAATCTGTGCCTGGGAAAACAGCCCATAGAGTTCTTTGATTTAAGAGTTTTCCAAACCAATACATTCTTGTGACTGTCCAAGTATTGAGCCACAAAGCTATAACATTTACAAGCTTCAACGTATCCAAGCAACATGGACTTGGACTGTTCTTTGATATTGAAATATGGTGATCTACCCTATATTAGGTCAGAGATGATGTGTGAGAGAGATGTTATATTTATAACTGTGTCAGAGATGATGTGTGACAGAGATGTTATATTTATAACTGTGTCAGAGATTATGTGTGAGAGAGATGTTATATTTATAACTGTGTCAGAGATGATGTGTGAGAGAGATGTTATATTTATAACTGTGTCAGAGATGATGTGTGAGAGAGAGATGTTATATTTATAACTGTGTCAGAGATGATGTGTGAGAGAGAGATGTTATATTTATAACTGTGTCAGAGATGATGTGTGAGAGAGATGTTGAAACCTACCCTTTCCTCCCTTCTGCCCAGCTCCATTGTTGTATCCGGTCTGTGTGACGTGAGGTCGTCCCGCTGTGACCTGGCTGTCCCCGGTCCCCGTTGGACCATCATAGCAGTCGTCCCCGGAGTAACCATGACAACACTTCCACTCCATCTCTGTCACCATCTTATAAGCCACCTTGTACCTGGGCCTCCGGTACGTACGATACCTGCGGTGGACACAGGTGAGACACAGTTAAAGGTGAGACAGGTAAATATGAGATAGGTGAGATGGGTAAAGATGAAACAGGTAAAGGTGAGACGAGTAAAGAGGAAACAGGTAAAGGTGAGACGGGTAAAGGGGAAACAGGTAAAGTTGACATGAGTAAAGAGGAAACAGGTAAAGTTGACATGAGTAAAGAGGAAACAGGTAAAGTTGACATGAGTAAAGAGGAAACAGGTAAAGGTGATACGAGTAAAGAGGAAACAGGTAAAGGTGAGACAGGTAAAGAGGAAACAGGTAAAGGTGAGACAGGTAAAAAGGAAACAGGTAAGGTGAGAAGGGTAAAGGGGAAACAGGTCAAGATGAGACGGGTAAAGGGGAAACAGGTAAGGTGAGAAGGGTAAAGAGGAAACAGGTAAGGTGAGAAGGGTAAAAAGGAAACAGGTAAAGGTGAGACAGGTAAAGAGGAAACAGGTAGGGTGAGAAGGGTAAAGGGGAAACATGTAAAGGTGGGATGAGTAAAGAGGAAACAGGTAAAGATGAGACGGGTAAAGGGGATACAGGTAAAGATGGGACGTGTAAAGGGGAAACAGGTGAAGGTGAGACGGGTAAAGGGGAAACAGGTAAAGGTGAGACGGGGAAACAGGTGAAGGTGAGAAGGGTAAAGAGGAAACAGGTAAAGATGAGACGGGTAAAGAGGAAACAGGTAAAGGTGAGACGAGTAAAGTGGAAACAGGTAAAGGTGAGACGGGTAAAGAGGAAACAGGTAAGATGAGACAGGTAAAGGGGAAACAGGTAAAGGTGAGACGGATAAAGAGGAAACAGGTAAAGGTGAGACGGGTAAAGAGGAAACAGGTAAAGGTGAGACGGATAAAGAGGAAACAGGTAAGATGAGATGGATAAAGAGGCAACAGGTAAAGGTGAGACGGGTAAAGGTAAGACGGGTAAAGAGGAAACAGGTAAAGATGAGACGGATAAAGAGGAAACAGGTAAAGGTGAGACGGATAAAGAGGAAACAGGTAAAGGTGAGACGGGAAAAGAGGAAACAGGTAAAGGTGAGACGGGTAAAGAGGAAACAGGTAAAGGTGAGACGGATAAAGAGGAAACAGGTAAAGATGAGACGGATAAAGAGGAAACAGGTAAAGATGAGACGGATAAAGAGGAAACAGGTAAAGGTGAGACGGGTAAAGGTGAGACGGGTAAAGAGGAAACAGGTAGAGATGAGACGGATAAAGAGGAAACAGGTAAAGGTGAGACGGGATAAAGAGGAAACAGGTAAAGGTGAGACGGGTAAAGAGGAAACAGGTAAAGGTGAGACGGGTAAAGAGGAAACAGGTAAAGGTGAGACGGATAAAGAGGAAACAGGTAAAGGTGAGACGGGATAAAGAGGAAACAGGTAAAGATGAGACGGATAAAGAGGAAACAGGTAAAGATGAGACAGGTAAAGGGGAAACAGGTAAAGGTGAGACGGATAAAGAGGAAACAGGTAAAGGTGAGACGGGTAAAGAGGAAACAGGTAAAGGTGAGACGGATAAAGAGGAAACAGGTAAAGGTGAGACGAGGAAACAGGTAAAGGTGAGACGGGTAAAGGTGAGACGGGTAAAGAGGAAACAGGTAAAGGTGAGACGGATAAAGAGGAAACAGGTAAAGGTGAGACGGGAAAAGAGGAAACAGGTAAAGGTGAGACGGGTAAAGAGGAAACAGGTAAAGATGAGACAGGTAAAGGGGAAACAGGTAAAGGTGAGACGGATAAAGGGGAAACAGGTAAAGGTGAGACGGGTAAAGAGGAAACAGGTAAAGGTGAGACGGATAAAGAGGAAACAGGTAAAGGTGAGACGGATAAAGAGGAAACAGGTAAAGGTGAGACGGGAAAAGAGGAAACAGGTAAAGGTGAGACGGGTAAAGGGGAAACAGGTAAAGGTGAGACGGATAAAGAGGAAACAGGTAAAGGTGAGACGGATAAAGAGGAAACAGGTAAAGGTGAGACGGATAAAGAGGAAACAGGTAAAGGTGAGACGGATAAAGAGGAAACAGGTAAAGGTGAGACGGGAAAAGAGGAAACAGGTAAAGGTGAGACGGATAAAGAGGAAACAGGTAAAGGTGAGACGGGTAAAGAGGAAACAGGTAAAGGTGAGACGGATAAAGAGGAAACAGGTAAAGGTGAGACGGATAAAGAGGAAACAGGTAAAGGTGAGACGGATAAAGAGGAAACAGGTAAAGGTGAGACGGATAAAGAGGAAACAGGTAAAGGTGAGACGGATAAAGAGGAAACAGGTAAAGGTGAGACGGGAAAAGAGGAAACAGGTAAAGGTGAGACGGGTGCTGATGTACCCATCAAAGGTCAGTCCTATATTTGAGTCACTGTTATTGAGGAAAGCCAGTTGCATGCAGATTAAACGTCTCAATTTCCCTGCTTTCACTTTATTATTATATTCTGTTGAGTAAGATCTAAATGAGGGTTAATGGTGGCGAGGCCGTGTATTATTTTATTCTCTGAATGTTATTGGACTTCATGGTCTGTTAGAGCAGATCATTAAAACATTGTTAGAAATTACCTGTTTACAGGAGGCACTGATGTTGATTCATGGCAGCTTCATACAGTACACACACACACACACACACACACACACACACACACACACACACACATACACACAAACACACAAACATACACACACACACACACACACAAACACACACTACTTGCACAATAAACATGTCTTGCCATCTTCTCCTAGACATAGAAAAGACTTAAACATCCAACTTCTCTCCCTCCCTCTTTTAAAGGAGCGTGAGAAAACGAGAGCACACACACTTATAAAAGAAACAGGGGTTTTTGTGGAGGGAGCAGTGGCTAGACGGCGGTGCCTGGAATCACTTAGCATAGGGTTTAAGATGCTCCCCAAATGGCCTCGTATTCCTCTCTCTGCTCACTCTGAGGTATATGGGCGGGACAACCCCTTTCAGCTGGCCTATATCCTGAATAAGGAACAACTTAGGGCCAAACATAAAGCCCTTTAGATCCAACCTCTTAAATACCTCCAGAGAGAGAGACGAGAGAGAGAGGAGGGATAGGGATGGAGGAGGGATAGGGAGAGAAGAGGGATAGGTAGAGAGGAGGGATAGAGAGAGACGAGGGATAGAGAGAGACGAGGGATAGGGATGGAGGAGGGATAGGGAGAGAGGAGGGATAGAGAGAGAGGAGGGATAGGGATGGAGGAGGGATAGAGAGAGAGGAGGGATAGAGAGAGAGGAGGGATAGGTAGAGAGGAGGGATAGAGAGAGACGAGGGATAGAGAGAGACGAGGGATAGGGAGAGAGGAGGGATAGGGAGAGACGATGGAGGAGGGATAGAGAGAGACGAGGGATAGGGAGAGAGGAGGGATAGGGATGGAGGAGGGATAGGGAGAGAGGAGGGATAGGGATGGAGGAGGGATAGGGAGAGAGGAGGGATAGGGATGGAGGAGGGATAGAGAGAGAGGAGGGATAGGGATGGAGGAGGGATAGAGAGAGAGGAGGGATAGGGATGGAGGAGGGATAGAGAGAGAGGAGGGATAGGGATGGAGGAGGGATAGGGAGAGAGGGGGGATAGGGAGAGAGGAGGGATAGGGAGAGAGGAGGGATAGGGATGGAGGAGGGATAGGGAGAGAGGAGGGATAGGGATGGAGGAGGGATAGAGAGAGAGGAGGGATAGGGATGGAGGAGGGATAGAGAGAGAGGAGGGATAGGGATGGAGGAGGGATAGGTAGAGAGGAGGGATAGGGAGAGAGGAGGGATAGGGAGAGAGGAGGGATAGGGAGAGAGGAGGGATAGGGAGAGAGGAGGGATAGGGAGAGAGGAGGGATAGGGAGAGAGGAGGGATAGGGAGAGAGGAGGGATAGGGATGGAGGAGGGATAGAGAGAGAGGAGGGATAGGGATGGAGGAGGGATAGGGAGAGAGGAGGGAGAGGGATAGAAAGAGAGGAGGGATAGAGATAGGGCGAGAGAAGGGATAGGGAGAGAGGAAGGAAGGTTAGAGAGAGACGAGGGATAGAGAGAGAGGAGGGATAGAGAGAGACGAGGGATAGAGAGAGAGAAGGGATAGAGAGAGAGAAGGGATAGAGATAGGGATAGAGAGAGAGGGGAGAGAGGAGGGATAGGGAGAGAGGAGGGAGAGAGGAGGGAGAGAGGAGGGATAGGGAAAGAGGGGGGATAGGGAGAGAGGGAGAGAGGAGGGATAGGGAGAGAGGAGGGAGAGAGGAGGGATAGGGAGAGAGGGAGAGAGGAGGGATAGGGAGAGACGAGGGATAGAGATATGGAGAGAGGAGGGATAGGGAGAGAGGGAGAGAGGAGGTATAGGGAGAGAGGAGGGATAGGGAGAGAGGGGGGATAGGGAGAGAGGAGGGATAGGGAGAGAGGAGGGATAGGGAGAGAGGAGGGATAGGGAGAGAGGAGGGATAGAGAGAGAGGGAGAGAGGAGGGATAGGGAGAGAGGAGGGATAGGGAGAGGGAGAGAGGAGGGAGAGAGGAGGGATAGGGAGAGAGGGAGAGAGGAGGGAGAGAGAGAGAGGGAGAGAGGAGGGATAGGGAGAGAGGGAGAGAGGAGGGAGAGGGAGAGAGGAGAGACGAGGGATAGGGAGAGACGAGAGAGGATGGATAGGGAGAGAGGAGAGAGGAGGGATAGGGAGAGACGAGAGAGGGGGGATAGGGAGAGAGGAGAGAGGAGGGATAGGGAGAGAGGAGAGAGTGACACAGCACAATTTCTGTAGACCAAATCAAGAGAAAACAAAAAGATAATTACTTAACATCATGGAAAGAATTAACAAAAAAACAGAGCAATCTAGAATGCTATTTGGCAGAATACCTGACCACTGTGACTGACCCAAAATTAAGGAAAGCTTTGACTATGTACAGACTCGGTGAGCATAGCCTTGCTATTGAGAAAGGCTGCCGTAAGCAGAGCTGGCTCTCAAGAGAAGACAGGCTATGTGCACACTGTCCACAAAATGAGGTTGAAACTGAGCTACACTTCCTCACCTCCTGCCAAATGTATGACCATATTAGAAAGACATATTTCACCTCAGATTACAGACCCACAAAGAATTTGAAAAACAAATCCAGTTTTGATAAACTCCCATATCTACTGGGTGAAATATCACAGAGAGAGGAATGATACTCTAAAGAGAGAGAGAGGGGAAGGATACTCTAAAGAGAGAGAGAGAAAGGATACTCTAAAGAGAGAGAGAGAGGGGAAGGATACTCTAAAGAGAGAGAGAGGAAGGATACTCTAAAAAGAGAGAGAGGGGAAGGATACTCTAAAGAGAGAGAGAGAGGGGAAGGATACTCTAAAGAGAGAGAGAGAGAGGGGAAGGATACTCTAAAGAGAGAGAGAGAGAGAGGAAGGATACTCTAAAGAGAGAGCGAGGAAGGATACTCTAAAGAGAGAGAGAGAGGGGAAGGATACTCTAAAGAGAGAGAGAGAGAGAGAGAGGGGAATGATACTCTAAAGAGAGAGAGAGAGGAATGATACTCTAAGAGAGAGAGAGAGAGAGAGAAGGATACTCTAAAGAGAGAGAGAGAGAGAGGAATGATACTCTAAAGAGAGAGAGAGAGAGAGAGAGAGGAAGGATACTCTAAAGAGAGAGAGAGAGAGAGGAATGATACTCTAAAGAGAGAGAGAGAGAGAGAGAGAGAAGAGAGAGAGAGAGAGAGAGAGAGAGGAAGAATACCCCAAAGAGAGAGAGAGAGAGAGAAAGAGAGAGAGAGAGATAGAGAGAGAGAGAGAGAGAGAGAGAGAGAGAGAGGGAGAGAGAGAGAGAGAGAGAGGGGAAGGATACTCTAAAGAGAGAGAGAGAGAGGAAGGATACTCTAAAGAGAGAGAGAGAGAGGGGAAGGATACTCTAAAGAGAGAGAGAGGAAGGATACTCTAAAGAGAGAGAGAGAGGGGAAGGATACTCTAAAGAGAGAGAGAGAGGGGAAGGATACTCTAAAGAGAGAGAGAGAGGGGAAGGATACTCTAAAGAGAGAGAGAGAGAGAGAGGAAGGATACTCTAAAGAGAGAGCGAGGAAGGATACTCTAAAGAGAGAGAGAGAGAGGGGAAGGATACTCTAAAGAGAGAGAGAGAGAGAGAGAGGGGAAGGATACTCTAAAGAGAGAGAGAGAGAGAGGAATGATACTCTAAAGAGAGAGAGAGAGAGAGAGAGAGGAAGGATACTCTAAAGAGAGAGAGAGAGGAAGGATACTCTAAAGAGAGAGAGAGAGAGAGAGAGAGAGAGAGAGAGAGAGAGAGAGAGAGAGAGAGAGAGAGAGAGAGAGAGAGAGAGAGAGAGAGAGAGAGAGAGAGAGAGAGAGAGAGAGAGAGAGAGGGGAAGGATACTCTAAAGAGAGAGAGAGAGGGGAAGGATACTCTAAAGAGAGAGAGAGAGGGGAAGGATACTCTAAAGAGAGAGAGAGAGAGGAATGATACTCTAAAGAGAGAGAGAGAGGAAGGATACTCTAAAGAGAGAGCGAGAAAGGATACTCTAAAGAGAGAGAGAGAGGGGAAGGATACTCTAAAGAGAGAGAGAGAGGGGAAGGATACTCTAAAGAGAGAGAGAGAGGGGAAGGATACTCTAAAGAGAGAGCGAGAGAGGGGAAGGATACTCTAAAGAGAGAGAGAGAGGGGAAGGATACTCTAAAGAGAGAGAGAGAGAGAGGGGAAGGATACTCTAAAGAGAGAGAGAGAGAGGGGAAGGATACTCTAAAGAGAGAGAGAGAGAGAGGGGAAGGATACTCTAAATAGAGAGAGAGAGGGGAAGGATACTCACTGATTACCTTCAGAGAGGGAAAGGGGGCTGCCTAGTCAGTTGTACAACTGAATGCCTTCAACTGAAATGTGTCTTCCACATTTAACCCCTCTGAATCTAATGTGGGGAGGGGGAGGA
>NC_092112.1:10412933-10502275 GCF_045679555.1 Salvelinus alpinus | reverse complement strand
GGAGAGAGAGAGAGAGAGAGAGAGAGAGAGAGAGAGAGAGAGAGAGAGAGAGAGAGAGAGAGAGAGACTCACGCCATCACTCTGGAACACTGCCCCCAGGCACATCTCTGGTAGTCTGGCTTCACGTACGTCTCCACACCGTCCTCCATTACACAGCTGATGGTGCGTGTCACCACGTAAGCACACCAGTTCCTGTAAGGAAATACACACAGATGCCACCCTGTAAGCGCACCAGTTCCTGTAAGGCAATGCAAGCAGATGCCAGATGAGTCATTTAGTCAGCGTGTTACTATTGGCAGAGGAATTGTAATAGAACGTTCAGAAAAGAATAATAAACTAGTGGAAGGTCGATGTTCTTGATTCCACATAAGATCATTCACACATGCATACTGGGATATGTGGGACACACACAGACAGACAGACTCACACACACCCTTCCCTATCCCCCAGAGGGTTCAGTGAGTCTATCTGTCCCCCTCAGATGACCCTGGAGAAGACTGGGGAGAACCAGCTAGATTTAAGACACAGTCCCCCCCTTTTGTCCCAGGGAAACAGTCCTGTTATCTTATCATTTTTATATCATGACCCCAGTCCTCCTCCATAGTAAATTACCCCACCCAGTCCTCCTCCATAGTAAACTACCCCACTCAGTCCTCCTCTATAGTAAACTACCCCACTCAGTCCTCCTCTATAGTAAACTACCCCACTCAGTCCTCCTCCATAGTAAACTACCCCACTCAGTCCTCCTCCATAGTAAACTACCCCACTCAGTCCTCCTCCATAGTAAACTACCCCACTCAGTCCTCATCCATAGTAAACTACCCCACTCAGTCCTCCTCCATAGTAAACTACCCCACCCAGTCCTCCTCTATAGTAAACTACCTCACTCAGTCCTCCTCTATAGTAAACTACCCCACTCAGTCCTCCTCCATAGTAAACTACCCCACTCAGTCCTCCTCCATAGTACTCAGTCCTCCTCCATAGTAAACTACCCCACTCAGTCCTCCTCTATAGTAAACTACCCCAGTCAGTCCTCCTCTAAAGTAAACTACCCCACTCAGTCCTCCTCTATAGTAAACTACCCCACTCAGTCCTCCTCTAAAGTAAACTACCCCACCCAGTCCTCCTCTATAGTAAACTACCCCACTCAGTCCTCCTCTATAGTAAATTACCCCACTCAGTCCTCCTCTATAGTAAACTACCCCACTCAGTCCTCCTCTATAGTAAACTACCCCACTCAGTCCTCCTCTATAGTAAACTACCCCACCCAGTCCTCCTCTGTAGTAAACTACCCCACCCAGTCCTCCTCTATAGTAAACTACCCCACTCAGTCCTCCTCTATAGTAAATTACCCCACACAGTCCTCCTCTATAGTAAACTACCCCACTCAGTCCTCCTCTATAGTAAACTACCCCACTCAGTCCTCCTCTATAGTAAACTACCCCACTCAGTCCTCCTCTATAGTAAACTACCCCACTCAGTCCTCCTCTATAGTAAACTACCCCACTCAGTCCTCCTCCATAGTAAACTACCCCACTCAGTCCTCCTCTATAGTAAACTACCCCACTCAGTCCTCCTCTATAGTAAACTACCCCACTCAGTCCTCCTCTATAGTAAACTACCCCACTCAGTCTTCCTCTATAGTAAACTACCCCACTCAGTCCTCCTCTATAGTAAACTACCCCACTCAGTCCTCCTCTATAGTAAACTACCCCACTCAGTCCTCCTCCATAGTAAACTACCCCACTCAGTACTCCTCTATAGTAAACTCCCCCACCCAGTCCTCCGCAATAGTAAACTACCCCACTCAGTCCTCCTCTAGAGTAAACTACACCACTCAGTCCTTCTCCGTAGTAAACTACCCCACTCAGTCCTCCTCCGTAGTAAACTACCCCACTCAGTCCTCCTCCATAGTAAACTACCCCACTCAGTCCTCCTCCATAGTAAACTACCCCACTCAGTCCTCCTCCATAGTAAACTACCCCACTCAGTCCTCCTCCATAGTAAACTACCCCACTCAGTCCTCCTCCATAGTAAACTACCCCACTCAGTCCAGTCCTCCTCCATAGTAAACTACCCCACTCAGTCCTCCTCTATAGTAAACTACCCCACTCAGTCCTCCTCCATAGTAAACTACCCCACTCAGTCCTCCTCTATAGTAAACTACCCTACTCAGTCCTCCTCCATAGTAAACTACCCCACTCAGTCCTCCTCCATAGTAAACTACCCCACTCAGTCCAGTCCTCCTCCATAGTAAACTACCCCACTCAGTCCTCCTCTATAGTAAACTACACCACTCAGTCCTGCTCTATAGTAAACTACCCCACTCAGTCCTCCTCTATAGTAAACTACCCCACTCAGTCCTCCTCTAGAGTAAACTACACCACTCAGTCCTTCTCTGTAGTAAACTACCCCACTCAGTCCTCCTCCGTAGTAAACTACCCCACTCAGTCCTCCTCCATAGTAAACTACCCCACTCAGTCCTCCTCCATAGTAAACTACCCCACTCAGTCCTCCTCCATAGTAAACTACCCCACTCAGTCCTCCTCCATAGTAAACTACCCCACTCAGTCCTCCTCCATAGTAAACTAACCCACTCAGTCCTCCTCTATAGTAAACTACCCCACTCAGTCCTCCTCCATAGTAAACTACCCCACTCAGTCCTCCTCTATAGTAAACTACCCCACTCAGTCCTCCTCCATAGTAAACTACCCCACTCAGTCCTCCTCCATAGTAAACTAACCCACTCAGTCCTCCTCTATAGTAAACTACCCCACTCAGTCCTCCTCCATAGTAAACTACCCCACTCAGTCCTCCTCTATAGTAAACTACACCACTCAGTCCTGCTCTATAGTAAACTACCCCACTCAGTCCTCCTCTATAGTAAACTACCCCACTCAGTCCTCCTCTATAGTAAACTACCCCACTCAGTCCTCCTCTATAGTAAACTACCCCACTCAGTCCTCCTCTATAGTAAACTACCCCCACTCAGTCCTCCTCTATAGTAAACTACCCCACTCAGTCCTCCTCTATGGTAAACTACCCCACTCAGTCCTCCTCCATAGTAAACTACCCCACTCAGTCCTCCTCCATAGTAAACTACCCCACTCAGTCCAGTCCTCCTCCATAGTAAACTACCCCACTCAGTCCTCCTCTATAGTAAACTACCCCACTCAGTCCTCCTCCATAGTAAACTACCCCACTCAGTCCTCCTCCATAGTAAACTACCCCACTCAGTCCTCCTCTATAGTAAACTAGCCCACTCAGTCCTCCTCTAAAGTAAACTACCCCACTCAGTCCTCCTCCATAGTAAACTACCCCACTCAGTCCTCCTCCATAGTAAACTACCCCACTCAGTCCAGTCCTCCTCCATAGTAAACTACCCCACTCAGTCCTCCTCTATAGTAAACTACCCCACTCAGTCCAGTCCTCCTCCATAGTAAACTACCCCACTCAGTCCTCCTCCATAGTAAACTACCCCACTCAGTCCTCCTCCATAGTAAACCACCCCACTCAGTCCTCCTCTATAGTAAACTACCCCACTCAGTCCTCCTCCATAGTAAACTACCCCACTCAGTCCTCCTCTATAGTAAACTACCCCACTCAGTCCTCCTCCATAGTAAACTACCCCACTCAGTCCAGTCCTCCTCCATATTAAACTACCCCACTCAGTCCTTCTCTATAGTAAACTACCCCACTCAGTCCAGTCCTCCTCCATAGTAAACTACCCCACTCAGTCCTCCTCCATAGTAAACTACCCCACTCAGTCCTCCTTACAGCAAACTACCCCACTCAGTCCTCCTCCATAGTAAACTACCCCACTCAGTCCTCCTCCATAGTAAACTACCCCACTCAGTCCTCCTCTATAGTAAACTACCCCACTCAGTCCTCCTCTATAGTAAACTACCCCACTCAGTCCTCCTTACAGTAAACTACCCCACTCAGTCCTCCTCCATAGTAAACTACCCCACTCAGTCCTCCTCCATAGTAAACTACCCCACTCAGTCCTCCTCTATAGTAAACTACCCCACTCAGTCCTCCTTACAGTAAACTACCCCACTCAGTCCTCCTCTATAGTAAACTACCCCACTCAGTCCTCCTCTATAGTAAACCACCCCACTCAGTCCTCCTTACAGTAAACTACCCCACTCAGTCCTCCTCCATAGTAAACTACCCCACTCAGTCCTCCTCTATAGTAAACTACCCCACTCAGTCCTCCTCTATAGTAAACTACCCCACTCAGTCCTCCTCCATAGTAAACTACCCCACTCAGTCCTCCTCTATAGTAAACTGCCCCACCCAGTCCTCCGCAATAGTAAACTACCCCACTCAGTCCTCCTCTATAGTAAACTACCCCACTCAGTCCTCCTCCATAGTAAACTACCCCACTCAGTACTCCTCTATAGTAAACTCCCCCACCCAGTCCTCCGCAATAGTAAACTACCCCACTCAGTCCTCCTCTAGAGTAAACTACACCACTCAGTCCTTCTCCGTAGTAAACTACCCCACTCAGTCCTCCTCCGTAGTAAACTACCCCACTCAGTCCTCCTCCATAGTAAACTACCCCACTCAGTCCTCCTCCATAGTAAACTACCCCACTCAGTCCTCCTCCATAGTAAACTACCCCACTCAGTCCTCCTCCATAGTAAACTACCCCACTCAGTCCTCCTCCATAGTAAACTACCCCACTCAGTCCTCCTCCATAGTAAACTACCCCACTCAGTCCAGTCCTCCTCCATAGTAAACTACCCCACTCAGTCCTCCTCTATAGTAAACTACCCCACTCAGTCCTCCTCCATAGTAAACTACCCCACTCAGTCCTCCTCTATAGTAAACTACCCTACTCAGTCCTCCTCCATAGTAAACTACCCCACTCAGTCCTCCTCCATAGTAAACTACCCCACTCAGTCCAGTCCTCCTCCATAGTAAACTACCCCACTCAGTCCTCCTCTATAGTAAACTACACCACTCAGTCCTGCTCTATAGTAAACTACCCCACTCAGTCCTCCTCTATAGTAAACTACCCCACTCAGTCCTCCTCTAGAGTAAACTACACCACTCAGTCCTTCTCTGTAGTAAACTACCCCACTCAGTCCTCCTCCGTAGTAAACTACCCCACTCAGTCCTCCTCCATAGTAAACTACCCCACTCAGTCCTCCTCCATAGTAAACTACCCCACTCAGTCCTCCTCTATAGTAAACTACACCACTCAGTCCTGCTCTATAGTAAACTACCCCACTCAGTCCTCCTCTATAGTAAACTACCCCACTCAGTCCTCCTCTAGAGTAAACTACACCACTCAGTCCTTCTCTGTAGTAAACTACCCCACTCAGTCCTCCTCCGTAGTAAACTACCCCACTCAGTCCTCCTCCATAGTAAACTACCCCACTCAGTCCTCCTCCATAGTAAACTACCCCACTCAGTCCTCCTCTATAGTAAACTACACCACTCAGTCCTGCTCTATAGTAAACTACCCCACTCAGTCCTCCTCTATAGTAAACTACCCCACTCAGTCCTCCTCTAGAGTAAACTACACCACTCAGTCCTTCTCTGTAGTAAACTACCCCACTCAGTCCTCCTCCGTAGTAAACTACCCCACTCAGTCCTCCTCCATAGTAAACTAACCCACTCAGTCCTCCTCTATAGTAAACTACCCCACTCAGTCCTCCTCCATAGTAAACTACCCCACTCAGTCCTCCTCTATAGTAAACTACACCACTCAGTCCTGCTCTATAGTAAACTACCCCACTCAGTCCTCCTCTATAGTAAACTACCCCACTCAGTCCTCCTCTATAGTAAACTACCCCACTCAGTCCTCCTCTATAGTAAACTACCCCACTCAGTCCTCCTCTATAGTAAACTACCCCCACTCAGTCCTCCTCTATAGTAAACTACCCCACTCAGTCCTCCTCTATGGTAAACTACCCCACTCAGTCCTCCTCCATAGTAAACTACCCCACTCAGTCCTCCTCCATAGTAAACTACCCCACTCAGTCCAGTCCTCCTCCATAGTAAACTACCCCACTCAGTCCTCCTCTATAGTAAACTACCCCACTCAGTCCTCCTCCATAGTAAACTACCCCACTCAGTCCTCCTCCATAGTAAACTACCCCACTCAGTCCTCCTCTATAGTAAACTAGCCCACTCAGTCCTCCTCTATAGTAAACTACCCCACTCAGTCCTCCTCCATAGTAAACTACCCCACTCAGTCCTCCTCCATAGTAAACTACCCCACTCAGTCCAGTCCTCCTCCATAGTAAACTACCCCACTCAGTCCTCCTCTATAGTAAACTACCCCACTCAGTCCAGTCCTCCTCCATAGTAAACTACCCCACTCAGTCCTCCTCCATAGTAAACTACCCCACTCAGTCCTCCTCCATAGTAAACCACCCCACTCAGTCCTCCTCTATAGTAAACTACCCCACTCAGTCCTCCTCCATAGTAAACTACCCCACTCAGTCCTCCTCTATAGTAAACTACCCCACTCAGTCCTCCTCCATAGTAAACTACCCCACTCAGTCCAGTCCTCCTCCATATTAAACTACCCCACTCAGTCCTTCTCTATAGTAAACTACCCCACTCAGTCCAGTCCTCCTCCATAGTAAACTACCCCACTCAGTCCTCCTCCATAGTAAACTACCCCACTCAGTCCTCCTCTATAGTAAACTACCCCACTCAGTCCTCCTCTATAGTAAACTACCCCACTCAGTCCTCCTTACAGTAAACTACCCCACTCAGTCCTCCTCCATAGTAAACTACCCCACTCAGTCCTCCTCCATAGTAAACTACCCCACTCAGTCCTCCTCTATAGTAAACTACCCCACTCAGTCCTCCTTACAGTAAACTACCCCACTCAGTCCTCCTCTATAGTAAACTACCCCACTCAGTCCTCCTCTATAGTAAACCACCCCACTCAGTCCTCCTTACAGTAAACTACCCCACTCAGTCCTCCTCCATAGTAAACTACCCCACTCAGTCCTCCTCTATAGTAAACTACCCCACTCAGTCCTCCTCCATAGTAAACTACCCCACTCAGTCCTCCTCTATAGTAAACTACCCCACTCAGTCCTCCTCTATCGTAAACTACCCCACTCAGTCCTCCTCCATAGTAAACTAACCCACTCAGTCCTCCTCTATAGTAAACTACCCCACTCAGTCCTCCTCCATAGTAAACTACCCCACTCAGTCCTCCTCTATAGTAAACTACCCCACTCAGTCCTCCTCCATAGTAAACTACCCCACTCAGTCCTCCTCCATAGTAAACTAACCCACTCAGTCCTCCTCTATAGTAAACTACCCCACTCAGTCCTCCTCCATAGTAAACTACCCCACTCAGTCCTCCTCTATAGTAAACTACACCACTCAGTCCTGCTCTATAGTAAACTACCCCACTCAGTCCTCCTCTATAGTAAACTACCCCACTCAGTCCTCCTCTATAGTAAACTACCCCACTCAGTCCTCCTCTATAGTAAACTACCCCACTCAGTCCTCCTCTATAGTAAACTACCCCCACTCAGTCCTCCTCTATAGTAAACTACCCCACTCAGTCCTCCTCTATGGTAAACTACCCCACTCAGTCCTCCTCCATAGTAAACTACCCCACTCAGTCCTCCTCCATAGTAAACTACCCCACTCAGTCCAGTCCTCCTCCATAGTAAACTACCCCACTCAGTCCTCCTCTATAGTAAACTACCCCACTCAGTCCTCCTCCATAGTAAACTACCCCACTCAGTCCTCCTCCATAGTAAACTACCCCACTCAGTCCTCCTCTATAGTAAACTAGCCCACTCAGTCCTCCTCTATAGTAAACTACCCCACTCAGTCCTCCTCCATAGTAAACTACCCCACTCAGTCCTCCTCCATAGTAAACTACCCCACTCAGTCCAGTCCTCCTCCATAGTAAACTACCCCACTCAGTCCTCCTCTATAGTAAACTACCCCACTCAGTCCAGTCCTCCTCCATAGTAAACTACCCCACTCAGTCCTCCTCCATAGTAAACTACCCCACTCAGTCCTCCTCCATAGTAAACCACCCCACTCAGTCCTCCTCTATAGTAAACTACCCCACTCAGTCCTCCTCCATAGTAAACTACCCCACTCAGTCCTCCTCTATAGTAAACTACCCCACTCAGTCCTCCTCCATAGTAAACTACCCCACTCAGTCCAGTCCTCCTCCATATTAAACTACCCCACTCAGTCCTTCTCTATAGTAAACTACCCCACTCAGTCCAGTCCTCCTCCATAGTAAACTACCCCACTCAGTCCTCCTCCATAGTAAACTACCCCACTCAGTCCTCCTCTATAGTAAACTACCCCACTCAGTCCTCCTCTATAGTAAACTACCCCACTCAGTCCTCCTTACAGTAAACTACCCCACTCAGTCCTCCTCCATAGTAAACTACCCCACTCAGTCCTCCTCCATAGTAAACTACCCCACTCAGTCCTCCTCTATAGTAAACTACCCCACTCAGTCCTCCTTTACGGTAGACTACCCCACTCAGTCCTCCTCTATAGTAAACTACCCCACTCAGTCCTCCTCTATAGTAAACCACCCCACTCAGTCCTCCTTACAGTAAACTACCCCACTCAGTCCTCCTCTATAGTAAACTACCCCACCCAGTCCTCCTCTGTAGTAAACTACCCCACCCAGTCCTCCTCTATAGTAAACTACCCCACTCAGTCCTCCTCTATAGTAAATTACCCCACACAGTCCTCCTCTATAGTAAACTACCCCACTCAGTCCTCCTCCATAGTAAACTACCCCACTCAGTCCTCCTCTATAGTAAACTACCCCACTCAGTCCTCCTCTATAGTAAACTACCCCACTCAGTCCTCCTCTATAGTAAACTACCCCACTCAGTCCTCCTCCATAGTAAACTACCCCACTCAGTCCTCCTCTATAGTAAACTACCCCACTCAGTCCTCCTCTATAGTAAACTACCCCACTCAGTCCTCCTCTATAGTAAACTACCCCACTCAGTCTTCCTCTATAGTAAACTACCCCACTCAGTCCTCCTCTATAGTAAACTACCCCACTCAGTCCTCCTCTATAGTAAACTACCCCACTCAGTCCTCCTCCATAGTAAACTACCCCACTCAGTACTCCTCTATAGTAAACTCCCCCACCCAGTCCTCCGCAATAGTAAACTACCCCACTCAGTCCTCCTCTAGAGTAAACTACACCACTCAGTCCTTCTCCGTAGTAAACTACCCCACTCAGTCCTCCTCCGTAGTAAACTACCCCACTCAGTCCTCCTCCATAGTAAACTACCCCACTCAGTCCTCCTCCATAGTAAACTACCCCACTCAGTCCTCCTCCATAGTAAACTACCCCACTCAGTCCTCCTCCATAGTAAACTACCCCACTCAGTCCTCCTCCATAGTAAACTACCCCACTCAGTCCAGTCCTCCTCCATAGTAAACTACCCCACTCAGTCCTCCTCTATAGTAAACTACCCCACTCAGTCCTCCTCCATAGTAAACTACCCCACTCAGTCCTCCTCTATAGTAAACTACCCTACTCAGTCCTCCTCCATAGTAAACTACCCCACTCAGTCCTCCTCCATAGTAAACTACCCCACTCAGTCCAGTCCTCCTCCATAGTAAACTACCCCACTCAGTCCTCCTCTATAGTAAACTACACCACTCAGTCCTGCTCTATAGTAAACTACCCCACTCAGTCCTCCTCTATAGTAAACTACCCCACTCAGTCCTCCTCTAGAGTAAACTACACCACTCAGTCCTTCTCTGTAGTAAACTACCCCACTCAGTCCTCCTCCGTAGTAAACTACCCCACTCAGTCCTCCTCCATAGTAAACTACCCCACTCAGTCCTCCTCCATAGTAAACTACCCCACTCAGTCCTCCTCCATAGTAAACTACCCCACTCAGTCCTCCTCCATAGTAAACTACCCCACTCAGTCCTCCTCCATAGTAAACTAACCCACTCAGTCCTCCTCTATAGTAAACTACCCCACTCAGTCCTCCTCCATAGTAAACTACCCCACTCAGTCCTCCTCTATAGTAAACTACCCCACTCAGTCCTCCTCCATAGTAAACTACCCCACTCAGTCCTCCTCCATAGTAAACTAACCCACTCAGTCCTCCTCTATAGTAAACTACCCCACTCAGTCCTCCTCCATAGTAAACTACCCCACTCAGTCCTCCTCTATAGTAAACTACACCACTCAGTCCTGCTCTATAGTAAACTACCCCACTCAGTCCTCCTCTATAGTAAACTACCCCACTCAGTCCTCCTCTATAGTAAACTACCCCACTCAGTCCTCCTCTATAGTAAACTACCCCACTCAGTCCTCCTCTATAGTAAACTACCCCCACTCAGTCCTCCTCTATAGTAAACTACCCCACTCAGTCCTCCTCTATGGTAAACTACCCCACTCAGTCCTCCTCCATAGTAAACTACCCCACTCAGTCCTCCTCCATAGTAAACTACCCCACTCAGTCCAGTCCTCCTCCATAGTAAACTACCCCACTCAGTCCTCCTCTATAGTAAACTACCCCACTCAGTCCTCCTCCATAGTAAACTACCCCACTCAGTCCTCCTCCATAGTAAACTACCCCACTCAGTCCTCCTCTATAGTAAACTAGCCCACTCAGTCCTCCTCTAAAGTAAACTACCCCACTCAGTCCTCCTCCATAGTAAACTACCCCACTCAGTCCTCCTCCATAGTAAACTACCCCACTCAGTCCAGTCCTCCTCCATAGTAAACTACCCCACTCAGTCCTCCTCTATAGTAAACTACCCCACTCAGTCCAGTCCTCCTCCATAGTAAACTACCCCACTCAGTCCTCCTCCATAGTAAACTACCCCACTCAGTCCTCCTCCATAGTAAACCACCCCACTCAGTCCTCCTCTATAGTAAACTACCCCACTCAGTCCTCCTCCATAGTAAACTACCCCACTCAGTCCTCCTCTATAGTAAACTACCCCACTCAGTCCTCCTCCATAGTAAACTACCCCACTCAGTCCAGTCCTCCTCCATATTAAACTACCCCACTCAGTCCTTCTCTATAGTAAACTACCCCACTCAGTCCAGTCCTCCTCCATAGTAAACTACCCCACTCAGTCCTCCTCCATAGTAAACTACCCCACTCAGTCCTCCTTACAGCAAACTACCCCACTCAGTCCTCCTCCATAGTAAACTACCCCACTCAGTCCTCCTCCATAGTAAACTACCCCACTCAGTCCTCCTCTATAGTAAACTACCCCACTCAGTCCTCCTCTATAGTAAACTACCCCACTCAGTCCTCCTTACAGTAAACTACCCCACTCAGTCCTCCTCCATAGTAAACTACCCCACTCAGTCCTCCTCCATAGTAAACTACCCCACTCAGTCCTCCTCTATAGTAAACTACCCCACTCAGTCCTCCTTACAGTAAACTACCCCACTCAGTCCTCCTCTATAGTAAACTACCCCACTCAGTCCTCCTCTATAGTAAACCACCCCACTCAGTCCTCCTTACAGTAAACTACCCCACTCAGTCCTCCTCCATAGTAAACTACCCCACTCAGTCCTCCTCTATAGTAAACTACCCCACTCAGTCCTCCTCTATAGTAAACTACCCCACTCAGTCCTCCTCCATAGTAAACTACCCCACTCAGTCCTCCTCTATAGTAAACTGCCCCACCCAGTCCTCCGCAATAGTAAACTACCCCACTCAGTCCTCCTCTATAGTAAACTACCCCACTCAGTCCTCCTCCATAGTAAACTACCCCACTCAGTACTCCTCTATAGTAAACTCCCCCACCCAGTCCTCCGCAATAGTAAACTACCCCACTCAGTCCTCCTCTAGAGTAAACTACACCACTCAGTCCTTCTCCGTAGTAAACTACCCCACTCAGTCCTCCTCCGTAGTAAACTACCCCACTCAGTCCTCCTCCATAGTAAACTACCCCACTCAGTCCTCCTCCATAGTAAACTACCCCACTCAGTCCTCCTCCATAGTAAACTACCCCACTCAGTCCTCCTCCATAGTAAACTACCCCACTCAGTCCTCCTCCATAGTAAACTACCCCACTCAGTCCAGTCCTCCTCCATAGTAAACTACCCCACTCAGTCCTCCTCTATAGTAAACTACCCCACTCAGTCCTCCTCCATAGTAAACTACCCCACTCAGTCCTCCTCTATAGTAAACTACCCTACTCAGTCCTCCTCCATAGTAAACTACCCCACTCAGTCCTCCTCCATAGTAAACTACCCCACTCAGTCCAGTCCTCCTCCATAGTAAACTACCCCACTCAGTCCTCCTCTATAGTAAACTACACCACTCAGTCCTGCTCTATAGTAAACTACCCCACTCAGTCCTCCTCTATAGTAAACTACCCCACTCAGTCCTCCTCTAGAGTAAACTACACCACTCAGTCCTTCTCTGTAGTAAACTACCCCACTCAGTCCTCCTCCGTAGTAAACTACCCCACTCAGTCCTCCTCCATAGTAAACTACCCCACTCAGTCCTCCTCCATAGTAAACTACCCCACTCAGTCCTCCTCTATAGTAAACTACACCACTCAGTCCTGCTCTATAGTAAACTACCCCACTCAGTCCTCCTCTATAGTAAACTACCCCACTCAGTCCTCCTCTAGAGTAAACTACACCACTCAGTCCTTCTCTGTAGTAAACTACCCCACTCAGTCCTCCTCCGTAGTAAACTACCCCACTCAGTCCTCCTCCATAGTAAACTACCCCACTCAGTCCTCCTCCATAGTAAACTACCCCACTCAGTCCTCCTCTATAGTAAACTACACCACTCAGTCCTGCTCTATAGTAAACTACCCCACTCAGTCCTCCTCTATAGTAAACTACCCCACTCAGTCCTCCTCTAGAGTAAACTACACCACTCAGTCCTTCTCTGTAGTAAACTACCCCACTCAGTCCTCCTCCGTAGTAAACTACCCCACTCAGTCCTCCTCCATAGTAAACTAACCCACTCAGTCCTCCTCTATAGTAAACTACCCCACTCAGTCCTCCTCCATAGTAAACTACCCCACTCAGTCCTCCTCTATAGTAAACTACACCACTCAGTCCTGCTCTATAGTAAACTACCCCACTCAGTCCTCCTCTATAGTAAACTACCCCACTCAGTCCTCCTCTATAGTAAACTACCCCACTCAGTCCTCCTCTATAGTAAACTACCCCACTCAGTCCTCCTCTATAGTAAACTACCCCCACTCAGTCCTCCTCTATAGTAAACTACCCCACTCAGTCCTCCTCTATGGTAAACTACCCCACTCAGTCCTCCTCCATAGTAAACTACCCCACTCAGTCCTCCTCCATAGTAAACTACCCCACTCAGTCCAGTCCTCCTCCATAGTAAACTACCCCACTCAGTCCTCCTCTATAGTAAACTACCCCACTCAGTCCTCCTCCATAGTAAACTACCCCACTCAGTCCTCCTCCATAGTAAACTACCCCACTCAGTCCTCCTCTATAGTAAACTAGCCCACTCAGTCCTCCTCTATAGTAAACTACCCCACTCAGTCCTCCTCCATAGTAAACTACCCCACTCAGTCCTCCTCCATAGTAAACTACCCCACTCAGTCCAGTCCTCCTCCATAGTAAACTACCCCACTCAGTCCTCCTCTATAGTAAACTACCCCACTCAGTCCAGTCCTCCTCCATAGTAAACTACCCCACTCAGTCCTCCTCCATAGTAAACTACCCCACTCAGTCCTCCTCCATAGTAAACCACCCCACTCAGTCCTCCTCTATAGTAAACTACCCCACTCAGTCCTCCTCCATAGTAAACTACCCCACTCAGTCCTCCTCTATAGTAAACTACCCCACTCAGTCCTCCTCCATAGTAAACTACCCCACTCAGTCCAGTCCTCCTCCATATTAAACTACCCCACTCAGTCCTTCTCTATAGTAAACTACCCCACTCAGTCCAGTCCTCCTCCATAGTAAACTACCCCACTCAGTCCTCCTCCATAGTAAACTACCCCACTCAGTCCTCCTCTATAGTAAACTACCCCACTCAGTCCTCCTCTATAGTAAACTACCCCACTCAGTCCTCCTTACAGTAAACTACCCCACTCAGTCCTCCTCCATAGTAAACTACCCCACTCAGTCCTCCTCCATAGTAAACTACCCCACTCAGTCCTCCTCTATAGTAAACTACCCCACTCAGTCCTCCTTACAGTAAACTACCCCACTCAGTCCTCCTCTATAGTAAACTACCCCACTCAGTCCTCCTCTATAGTAAACCACCCCACTCAGTCCTCCTTACAGTAAACTACCCCACTCAGTCCTCCTCCATAGTAAACTACCCCACTCAGTCCTCCTCTATAGTAAACTACCCCACTCAGTCCTCCTCCATAGTAAACTACCCCACTCAGTCCTCCTCTATAGTAAACTACCCCACTCAGTCCTCCTCTATCGTAAACTACCCCACTCAGTCCTCCTCCATAGTAAACTAACCCACTCAGTCCTCCTCTATAGTAAACTACCCCACTCAGTCCTCCTCCATAGTAAACTACCCCACTCAGTCCTCCTCTATAGTAAACTACCCCACTCAGTCCTCCTCCATAGTAAACTACCCCACTCAGTCCTCCTCCATAGTAAACTAACCCACTCAGTCCTCCTCTATAGTAAACTACCCCACTCAGTCCTCCTCCATAGTAAACTACCCCACTCAGTCCTCCTCTATAGTAAACTACACCACTCAGTCCTGCTCTATAGTAAACTACCCCACTCAGTCCTCCTCTATAGTAAACTACCCCACTCAGTCCTCCTCTATAGTAAACTACCCCACTCAGTCCTCCTCTATAGTAAACTACCCCACTCAGTCCTCCTCTATAGTAAACTACCCCCACTCAGTCCTCCTCTATAGTAAACTACCCCACTCAGTCCTCCTCTATGGTAAACTACCCCACTCAGTCCTCCTCCATAGTAAACTACCCCACTCAGTCCTCCTCCATAGTAAACTACCCCACTCAGTCCAGTCCTCCTCCATAGTAAACTACCCCACTCAGTCCTCCTCTATAGTAAACTACCCCACTCAGTCCTCCTCCATAGTAAACTACCCCACTCAGTCCTCCTCCATAGTAAACTACCCCACTCAGTCCTCCTCTATAGTAAACTAGCCCACTCAGTCCTCCTCTATAGTAAACTACCCCACTCAGTCCTCCTCCATAGTAAACTACCCCACTCAGTCCTCCTCCATAGTAAACTACCCCACTCAGTCCAGTCCTCCTCCATAGTAAACTACCCCACTCAGTCCTCCTCTATAGTAAACTACCCCACTCAGTCCAGTCCTCCTCCATAGTAAACTACCCCACTCAGTCCTCCTCCATAGTAAACTACCCCACTCAGTCCTCCTCCATAGTAAACCACCCCACTCAGTCCTCCTCTATAGTAAACTACCCCACTCAGTCCTCCTCCATAGTAAACTACCCCACTCAGTCCTCCTCTATAGTAAACTACCCCACTCAGTCCTCCTCCATAGTAAACTACCCCACTCAGTCCAGTCCTCCTCCATATTAAACTACCCCACTCAGTCCTTCTCTATAGTAAACTACCCCACTCAGTCCAGTCCTCCTCCATAGTAAACTACCCCACTCAGTCCTCCTCCATAGTAAACTACCCCACTCAGTCCTCCTCTATAGTAAACTACCCCACTCAGTCCTCCTCTATAGTAAACTACCCCACTCAGTCCTCCTTACAGTAAACTACCCCACTCAGTCCTCCTCCATAGTAAACTACCCCACTCAGTCCTCCTCCATAGTAAACTACCCCACTCAGTCCTCCTCTATAGTAAACTACCCCACTCAGTCCTCCTTACAGTAAACTACCCCACTCAGTCCTCCTCTATAGTAAACTACCCCACTCAGTCCTCCTCTATAGTAAACCACCCCACTCAGTCCTCCTTACAGTAAACTACCCCACTCAGTCCTCCTCCATAGTAAACTACCCCACTCAGTCCTCCTCTATAGTAAACTACCCCACTCAGTCCTCCTCCATAGTAAACTACCCCACTCAGTCCTCCTCTATAGTAAACTACCCCACTCAGTCCTCCTCTATCGTAAACTACCCCACTCAGTCCTCCTCTATAGTAAACTACCCCACTCAGTCCTCCTCTATAGTAAACTACCCCACTCAGTCCTCCTCTATAGTAAACTACCCCACCCAGTCCTCCTCCATAGTAAACTACCCCACTCAGTCCTCCTCCATAGTAAACTACCCCACTCAGTCCTCCTCTATAGTAAACTACCCCACTCAGTCCTCCTCCATAGTAAACTACCCCACCCAGCCCTCCTCCATAGTAAACTACCCCACTCAGTCCTCCTCCATAGTAAACTACCCCACTCAGTCCTCCTCCATAGTAAACTACCCCACTCAGTCCTCCTCCATAGTAAACTACCCCACTCAGTCCTCCTTACAGTAAACTACCCCACTCAGTCCTCCTCTATAGTAAACCACCCACTCAGCAGTCCTCCTCCACTACTTCTTTGGCAGTGATTCCAGCCAATTAGTGTCCCTCTAGGGTCCAGCAGACTCTGGCCTTGGAACTGGAAGTTGTAACGGACAAACAGTTCCTTCTTACAGGAATCTCAAACAGCATTTCTTCTCTCTCTATGATGTTTAGCTAAACACCTAGATCCACCCCAACTCTCCCGACTCCTCCATTCCTGTGGCTGAATGGGTTTATCCTCTCTCCGCCCCTTGCTCTCTCTCCCTCTCCCCTTCTATCCCCCCTCTCTCTTTCCCCCTTTCTCTCTCTCTCCTCACTCTCTCTCTCCCCCTCGCTCTCTTTCTCCCCCTTTCCCCCCCTCTCTCTATCTCTCCCCCCTTTCTACCTCTCGGCCCCTCGCTCTCTCTCTCTTTCTCCCCCCTTTCTATCTCTCCGCCCCTAGCTCTCTCTCTCTCCCCTTCTATCTCTTTCTCTCTCCCCCTCACTCTCTCAATTTAAATTCAAGGGCTTTATTGGCATGGGAAACATATGTTAACATTGCCAAAGCAAGTGAAGTAGATAATAAACAAAAATGAAAAAACTATACAAATTAATTAACAGTAAACATTACACATACAGAAGTTCCAAAAGAATTAAGACATTTCAAATGTCATTTTATGTCTATATACAGTGTTGTAACAATGTGCAAATAGGGTTGTATTTACAATGGTGTTTGTTCTTCACTGGTTGCCCTTTTCTTGTGGCAACAGGTCACACATCTTGCTGCTGTGATGACACACTGTGGTATTTCACCCAGTAGATATGGGAGTTTTCAAAATAGGGCATGTTTTTGAATTATTTTTGGATCTGTGTAATCTGAGGGAAATATGTGTCTCTAATATGGTCATACATCTGGCAGGAGGTTAGGAAGTGCAGCTCAGTTTCCACCCCATTTTGTGGGCAGTGTGAACATAGCCTGTCTTCTCTTTAGAGCCAGGTCTGCCTTCAGGGGCCTTTCTCAATAGCAAGGCTATTGTACATAGTCAAAGCTTTCCTTAAGTTTGGGTCAGTCACAGTGGTCAGGTATTCTGCCTTTGTGGCCTCTCTGTTTAGGGACAAATAGCATTTTAGTTTGCTCTGTTTTTTGTTAATTCTTTCCAATGTGTCAAGTAATTATCTTTTGGTTTTCTCATGATTTGGTTGGGTCTAATTGTGTTGCTCTCTCTCTCTCCCCCCCCTCTCTATCTCTCACTCCCCCCCTCTCTATCTCTCACTCCCAGCCCCTCCCCTCTCTCTCTCTCTCTCTCTCTCACTCCCAGACCCTCTTTTCTCTCTCTCTCACTCCCAGCACCCCCTCTCTCTCTCTCACTCCCCCCATCTCTATCTCTCACTCCCCCATCTCTATCTCCTACTCCCAGCCCCCTCCCCTCTCTCTCACTCCCAGCCCCTCTCTCTGTCTCTCTCACTCCCAGCCCCCTCTCTCTCTCTTTCTCCCTCCCAGCACCCCCCGTCCTTTCTCTCTTTCTCCCTCCCAGCACCCCCCGTCCTTTCTCTCTCTCTCACTCCCAGCACCCCCTCTCTCTCTCTCACTCCCCCCATCTCTATCTCTCACTCCCCCCATCTCTATCTCCCACTCCCAGCCCCCTCCCCTCTCTCTCACTCCCAGCCCCTCTCTCTCTCTTTCTCCCTCCCAGCACCCCCCGTCCTTTCTCTCTCTCTCACTCCCAGCACCCCCCCTCTTTCTCTCTCTCTCACTCCCAGCCCCCTCCCCCCTCTCTCTCTATTTTCTCTCTCTCACTCCCAGCCCCCTCCCCCTCTCTCTCTCACTCCCAGCCCTCTCCCCCCCCCCTCTCTCTCACTCCCAGCCCCCTCCCCCCTCTCTCTCACTCCCAGCCCCCTCCCCCTCTCTCTCTCACTCCCAGCCCCCTCCCCTCTCTCTCACTCCCAGCACCCCCGCCTCCCGTCTCTCTCACTCCCAGCACCCCCCCCCCCCCCCTCTCTCTCTCTCTCTCTCTCTAACATGAAATTCTACATTCAACTGTATTCCAATAAAAATATCCATTAATCCAGATACCCAGGGTGAAATCACTCCCCACTGTAGAAAAACCCCATCAAAGACATGGGACCGGACTGTTATTTATTTTTACAGACTGTCTACTAGCTGGGGATTTATGGTGCTTTGACATTCAAAAGTTATATCTGGAGAAGTTCCAGCCACTATAAACAACTAACTATTTTCGGTCTGAGTAACCCAAGCATGCGACAAGATATTTGAAACAGAAATTATTAAATGTTTAATCTTTAGTGTTGAGCTGTTTGACGTTGTCGGACTCTGTCTACTCTAGGGACATTCTGCAGCTCATCTAATGGCAGGGGTTTAGTAGCTGAAGGACCCCTGGGAGGGGTTTAGTAGCTGAATGACCCCTGAGAGGGGTTTAGTAGCTGAATGACCCCTGAGAGGGGTTTAGTAGCTGAATGACCCCTGAGAGGGGTTTAGTAGCTGAATGACCCCTGAGAGGGGTTTAGTAGCTGAATGACCCCTGGGAGGGGTTTAGTAGCTGAATGACCCCTGGGAGAGGTTTAGTAGCTAAATGACCCCTGGGAGGGGTTTAGTAGATGAATGACCCCTGGGAGGGGTTTAGTAGCTGAATGACCCCTGGGAGGGGTTTAGTAGCTGAATGACCCCTGAGAGGGGTTTAGTAGCTGAATGACCCCTGAGAGGGGTTTAGTAGCTGAATGACCCCTGGGAGAGGTTTAGTAGCTGAATGACCCCTGGGAGGGCCCAAATATGAGGGGCCAGTGAGAGGCCTGTAAAAATATAAATTACAAGGTCAGACGTTTTTACTGACCTTTAGGTGACCTGACCAGGAAATAAACTAGACATGCTGGCAGCTTATGACTAGGGCCCAGAGTTGTTCCTGGTGAGTGGTCAGGAAAAACTCCTGGTCCAATATTTTATTTATTTATGTTTTGGATCTATAATTGCTGATTCAGCATATAATTATGCTGTAATGTAACCTGCGGCTCCCTCTCCGAATCCCCAAAGCCTTTACTGTGGGAGGCTATGGAGCACGAGGACTATCATACTCTATAACTCATACTCTATTACTCATATAATTATGCTGTAATCTTCCTGCGGCTCCCTCTCCAATCCCCAAAGCCTTTACTGTGGGAGGCTATGGAGCACGAGGACTATCATACTCTCATGTTCATGCTCACTCAGATGGTTGTGTTCAGGTGGACCAGGCTGGGATCGTTACGGCTTTTGTCCCAAATGGCACCCTATTCCCTATATAGTGCACTACGTTTGGCCAGGGCGCATAGGGTATAGGGTGCAATTTGTTACGCGCACATTATGTTTCTAGTGCAGTAAGTCAACCAGGACAAAGCCTTACACCTGCCAGAGAGATCACTTCATTCCCTATTAAAAGTTACTCATACTTACTCATACTGAACAAAAATATACACTCAACATGCCAGTGGCGCAGAGGTCTTAGGCACTGCATCTCACTGCTAGAGGCGTCACTACAGATCCTGGTTAGATTCCAGGCTGTATCACAACCGGCCGTGATTAGGAGTCCGATAGGGCAGCGTACAATTGGCCCAGCGTCGTCCGGGTTAGGTTTTGGCTGGGGTAGGCCGTCATTATAAATAAGAATTTGTTCTTAACTGACTTGCCTAGTTAAACAAATAAAAAATCTACGATTTTACTGAGTTAAAGTTCATATAAGGAAATCAGTCAATTGAAATAAATTCATTAGGCCATAATCTATGGATTTCACAATACTGCACAGTGGCACAGCCATGGGTGGGCCTGGGAGGGCATATGCCCACCCACTGGGGAGCCAGGCCCAGCCAATCAGAATACGTTTTTTCCCACAAAAGGTTTTTTATTACAGACAGAAATACTCCTCAGTTTCATCAGCTGTCCGAGTGGCTGGTCTCAGATGATCCCACGGGTGAAGAAGCTGGATGTGGAGGTCCTGGGCTGGCGTGGTTACACGTTGTCTGCGGTTGTGATGCCGGTTGGGCGTACTGCCAAGTTCTTTAAGATGGCGTTGGAGGCGGTTTATGGTAGAGAAATGAACATTACATTTTCTGGCAACAGCTCTGGTAGATATTCCTGCAGTCTGCATGACAATTGCACACTCCCTCAAAACTTGAGACATTTGTGGCATTGTGTTGTGTGACAAAACTGCACGTTTTAGAGTGGCCTTTTAATGTCCCCCAGCACAAGGTGCACCTGTGTAATGATCATGCTGTTTAATCAGCTTCTTGATATGCCTCACCTGCCAGGTGGATGGATTATCTTGGCAAAGGAGAAATGCTCACAGGGATGTGACCAAATTTGTGCACAACATTTGAGAGAAATAAGTTTCTTGTACTTACTGTATGGAAAAGCCCCATATACTACCCACCACTGCGACCTGTATGCTCTCGTCGGCTGGCCATCGCTTCATATTTGTCGCCAAACTGGTCAACCCCAAAGCCAACTCCTCCTTTGGCCACCTTTCCTTCCAGTTCTCTGCTGCCAATGACTGGAACGAATTGCAAAAATCACTGAAGCTGGAGACTCATATCTCCCTCACTCACTTTAAGCATCAGCTGTCAGAGCAGCTTACCGATCATTGCTTCCTGTACACAACCCATCTGTAAATAACCCATCCAACTACCTCATCCCCATATTGTTATACATTTTTTTTGCTCCTTTGCACCCCAGTACCTCTACTTGCATATTCATCTTCTGCACATCTATCACTCCAGTGTTTAATTGCTAAATTGTAATTAAGTCGCCACTATGGCCTATTTATTGCCTTACCTCCCTAATCTGACTACATTTGCACACACTGTATATAGACTTTTCTATTGTGTTATTGACTGCCCCTGTGTTTGTAATAGGCTATACTGCGTTCAACAGGGTGTTTTTGTGTGTGTGTGTGTGTGTGTGTAACATGTTATACTGCGTTCAATATGGTGCTTGTGTGTGTGTGTGTGTGTGTGTGTGTGTGTGTGTGTGTGTGTGTGTAACATGTTATACTGCCTTCAACAGGGTGCTGTGTGTGTGTGTGTGTGTGTGTGTGTGTGTGTGTGTGTGTGTGTGTGTGTGTGTGTGTGTGTGTGTGTGTGTGTGTGTGTGTGTGTGTGTGTGTGTGTGTGTGTGTGTCTCTGTCTGTCTGTCTGTCTGTCTGTCTGTCTGTCTGTCTGTGTAATATGTTATACTGCCTTCAACAGGGTGCTGTGTGTGTGTATGTGTGTGTGTGTGTGTGTGTGTGTGTGTGTGTGTGTGTGTGGCTATGGAGCTGAACATCGGCGCTACAGCTCATCATCAGTCCTGAAAGGGAAACTTCATCGCTATACAGTATTTGGGGTGTTTTTCCAGTCTCCCACAGTGGAGGCTGCTGAGGGGAGAACGGCTCATAATTATGGCTGGAACAGAGCCAATGGAAACATGGAAACCATGTGTTTGATACTATTCCACTGATTCCACTCCTGCCACTACCACGAGCCTGTCCTCCCCAACCAAGGTGCCACCAACCTCCTGTGCTCGTGAGTGATGGGAGGTGTTCCAGTCTCACTAGATAATTATGACAGATGAGAGGTGTTCCAGTCATCATTATGACTGATGAGAGGTGTTCCAGTCTCACTAGATAATTATGACAGATGAGAGGTGTTCCAGTCTCACTAGATAATTATGACAGATGAGAGGTGTTCCAGTCTCACTAGATAATTATGACAGATGAGAGGTGTTCCAGTCTCACTAGATAATTATTAGTGATGAGAGGTGTTCCAGTCTCACTAGATAATTATGACAGATGAGAGGTGTTCCAGTCTCACTAGATAATTATGACAGATGAGAGGTGTTCCAGTCTCACTAGATAATTATTAGTGATGAGAGGTGTTCCAGTCTCACTAGATAATTATTAGTGATGAGACGTGTTCCAGTCTCACTAGATAATTATTAGTGATGAGAGGTGTTCCAGTCTCACTAGATAATTATTAGTGATGAGAGGTGTTCCAGTCTCACTAGATAATTATGACAGATGAGAGGTGTTCCAGTCTCACTAGATAATTATTAGTGATGGGAGGTGTTCCAGTCTCACTAGATAATTATTAGTGATGAGAGGTGTTCCAGTCTCACTAGATAATTATTAGTGATGAGAGGTGTTCCAGTCTCACTAGATAATTATTAGTGATGGGAGGTGTTCCAGTCTCACTAGATAATTATTAGTGATGAGAGGTGTTCCAGTCTCACTAGATAATTATTAGTGATGAGAGGTGTTCCAGTCTCACTAGATAATTATTAGTGATGAGAGGTGTTCCAGTTTCACTAGATAATTATTAGTGATGGGAGGTGTTCCAGTCTCACTAGATAATTATTAGTGATGAGAGGTGTTCCAGTCTCACTAGATAATTATTAGTGATGAGAGGTGTTCCAGTCTCACTAGATAATTATTAGTGATGAGAGGTGTTCCAGTCTCACTAGATAATTATTAGTGATGAGAGGTGTTCCAGTCTCACTAGATAATTATTAGTGATGGGAGGTGTTCCAGTCTCACTAGATAATTATTAGTGATGAGAGGTGTTCCAGTCTCACTAGATAATTATTAGTGATGAGAGGTGTTCCAGTCTCACTAGATAATTATTAGTGATGAGAGGTGTTCCAGTTTCACAAGATAATTATTAGTGATGGGAGGTGTTCCAGTCTCACTAGATAATTATTAGTGATGAGAGGTGTTCCAGTCTCACTAGATAATTATTAGTGATGAGAGGTGTTCCAGTCTCACTAGATAATTATTAGTGATGAGAGGTGTTCCAGTCTCACTAGATAATTATTAGTGATGGGAGGTGTTCCAGTCTCACTAGATAATTATTAGTGATGAGAGGTGTTCCAGTCTCACTAGATAATTATTAGTGATGGGAGGTGTTCCAGTCTCACTAGATAATTATGACAGATGAGAGGTGTTCCAGTCTCACTAGATAATTATTAGTGATGAGAGGTGTTCCAGTCTCACTAGATAATTATGACAGATGAGAGGTGTTCCAGTCTCACTAGATAATTATTAGTGATGAGAGGTGTTCCAGTCTCACTAGATAATTATTAGTGATGGGAGGTGTTCCAGTCTCACTAGATAATTATTAGTGATGAGAGGTGTTCCAGTCTCACTAGATAATTATTAGTGATGAGAGGTGTTCCAGTCTCACTAGATAATTATTAGTGATGAGAGGTGTTCCAGTCTCACTAGATAATTATTAGTGATGGGAGGTGTTCCAGTCTCACTAGATAATTATTAGTGATGGGAGGTGTTCCAGTCTCACTAGATAATTATTAGTGATGGGAGGTGTTCCAGTCTCACTAGATCATTATTAGTGATGGGAGGTGTTCCAGTCTCACTAGATCATTATTAGTGATGAGAGGTGTTCCAGTCTCACTAGATAATTATTAGTGATGAGAGGTGTTCCAGTCTCACTAGATAATTATTAGTGATGAGAGGTGTTCCAGTCTCACTAGATAATTATTAGTGATGAGAGGTGTTCCAGTCTCACTAGATAATTATTAGTGATGAGAGGTGTTCCAGTCTCACTAGATAATTATTAGTGATGAGAGGTGTTCCAGTCTCACTAGATAATTATTAGTGATAAGAGAGTGTTCCAGTCATAATTATGACTGATGAGAGGTGTTCCAGTTTCACTAGATAATTATTAGTGATGGGAGGTGTTCCAGTCTCACTAGATAATTATTAGTGATGAGAGGTGTTCCAGTCTCACTAGATAATTATTAGTGATGAGAGGTGTTCCAGTCTCACTAGATAATTATTAGTGATGAGAGGTGTTCCAGTCTCACTAGATAATTATTAGTGATGAGAGGTGTTCCAGTCTCACTAGATAATTATTAGTGATGAGAGGTGTTCCAGTCTCACTAGATAATTATTAGTGATGAGAGGTGTTCCAGTCTCACTAGATAATTATTAGTGATGAGAGGTGTTCCAGTCTCACTAGATAATTATTAGTGATGAGAGGTGTTCCAGTCTCACTAGATAATTATTAGTGATGAGAGGTGTTCCAGTCTCACTAGATAATTATTAGTGATAATAGGGTGTTCCAGTCATAATTTTGACTGATGAGAGGTGTTCCAGTTTCACTACATAATTATGACTGATGAGAGGGTGTTCCAGTTTCACTACATAATTATGACTGATGAGAGGGTGTTCCAGTCTCACTAGATAATGAGTGATGAGAGGGTGTTCCAGTCATAATTATGACAGATGAGAGGTGTTCCAGTCTCACTAGATAATTATTAGTGATGAGAGGTGTTCCAGTCTCACTAGATAATTATGATGATGAGAAGTGTTCCAGTTTCACTAGATAATTATGACTGATGAGAGGGTGTTCCAGTCTCACTAGATAATCATGGCTGATGAGAGGGTGTTCCAGTCATAATTATGACTGATGAGAAGTGTTCCAGTCTCACTAGATAATTATGACTGATGAGAAGTGTTCCAGTTTCACTAGATAATTATGACTGATGAGAGGGTGTTCCAGTCTCACTAGATAATTATGACTGATGAGAGGGTGTTCCAGTCATAATTATGACTGATGAGAAGTGTTCCAGTCTCACTAGATAATTATGACTGATGAGAAGTGTTCCAGTTTCACTAGATAATTATGACTGATGAGAAGTGTTCCAGTCTCACTAGATAATTATGACTGATGAGAGGATGTTCCAGTCTCACTAGATAATTATGACTGATGAGAGGGTGTTCCAGTCATAATTATGACTGATGAGAGGGTGTTCCAGTCATAATTATGACTGATGAGAGGGTGTTCCAGTTTCACTACATAATTATCAGTGATGAGAGGTGTTCCAGTTTCAATACATAATTATGACTGATGAGAGGTGTTCCAGTCATAATTATGACTGATGAGAGGGTGTTCCAGTCATAATTATGACTGATGAGAGGGCGTTCTAGTAATAATTATGACTGATGAGAGGGTGTTCCAGTCATAATTATGACTGATGAGAGGGTGTTCCAGTCATAATTATATAATTATGACTGATGAGAGGGTGTTCCAGTTTCACTACATAATTATGAGTGATGAGAGGTGTTCCAGTTTCACTACATAATTATGACCGATGAGAGGGTGTTCCAGTCATAATTATGACTGATGAGATGGTGTTCCAGTCATAATTATGAGTGATGAGAGGTGTTCCAGTCATAATTATGACTGATGAGAGGTGTTCCAGTCATAATTATGACTGATGAGAGGTGTTCCAGTCATAATTATGAGTGATGAGAGGTGTTCCAGTCATAATTATGAGTGATGAGAGGTGTTCCAGTCATAATTATGACTGATGAGAGGTGTTCCAGTCATAATTATGACTGATGAGAGGTGTTCCAGTCATAATTATGACTGATGAGAGGGTGTTCCAGTCATAATCATGACTGATGAGAGGTGTTCCAGTCATAATCATGACTGATGAGAGGGTGTTCCAGTCATAATCATGACTGATGAGAGGTGTTCCAGTCATAATCATGACTGATGAGAGGGTGTTCCAGTCATAATCATGACTGATGAGATGGTGTTCCAGTCATAATTATGACTGATGAGATGGTGTTCCAGTCATAATCATGACTGATGAGAGGGTGTTCCAGTCATAATCATGACTGATGAGGGTGTTCCAGTCATAATCATGACTGATGAGAAGGTGTTCCAGTCATAATTATAGCCATAATTCCAGTCATAATTATGACTGATGAGAAGTGTTCCAGTCTCACTAGATAATTATTAGTGATAAGAGGGTGTTCCAGTCATAATTCCAGTCATAATTATGTTACATTGGTAACTTGTTTATAATAGCAATAAGGCACTTCTGGGGTTTGTGGTATATGGCCAATATACCACGGCTAAGGGCTGCGTCGTGCCTAAGAACAGCCCTTAGCCGTGGTATTGGCCATATACCACACCCCCTCGTGCCTTATTGGTTAATTCTACACCACGTTGCTACAGTAGGAATACAGATGGTACACAACGATTGGCCATGAATGTGTAATAGAGTTTTAGTTTTTCTCTTACAGACAATACCGCTTAGATACAAAGACATTGATGACTCTCAGGAGGATATGTGAAAGATCCCTGAACAACCATCTCTCCTTGTATCAAAGTGACTCCTCGTATCATAATTACCTCGCCACTATTTTTTTCTACTGTATTATTGACTGTATGTTTGTTTATTCTGTGTTGTTGTATTTGTCGAACTGCTTTGCTTTATCTTGGCCAGGTCGCAATTGTAAATGAAAACTTGTTCTAAACTAGCCTACCTGGTTAAATAAAGGTGAAATAAAAATATATAAAAAAACTCCGAACCATTCACTGCACCACCAAAAAACACCATATCCAAGTATTCCCTTTGTAGAGCTGTAGTATTTATTCTATGGTGTTAATAGTATATTTTTCTGCTACTTTGTCATACATTGCCATAACTGTTCCTGCATACTGCTGTGTAAACTCACCTCGGTCTCCAGAGCAAATAAACTTTGTCTTCAATACAACCCATGTCTACTTATTTGCTATAGTGACAAGACTAATCTACTGTTTTATTGAGACATGTTTACAGTCGTGGCCAAAAGTTTTGAGAATGACACCAATATTAATTTTCAAAGTCTGCTGCCTCAGTTTGTATGATGGCAATTTGCATATACTCCAGAATGTTATGAAGAGTGATCAGATGAATTGCAATTAATTGCAGTGTCCCATGCAAATTAACTGAATCCCCAAAAAACATTTCCACTGCATTTCAGCCCTGCCACAAAAGGACCAGCTGACATCATGTCAGTGATTCTCTCGTTAACACAGGTGTGAGTGTTGACGAGGACAAGGCTGGAGATCACTCTGTCATGCTGATTGAGTTCGAATAACAGACTGGAAGCTTCAAAAGGAGGGTGGTGCTTGGAATCATTGTTCTTCCTCTGTCAACCGTGGTTACCTGCAAGGAAACACGTGCCGTCATCATTGCTTTGCACAAAAAGGGCTTCACAGGCAAGGATATTGCTGCCAGTAAGATTGCACCTAAATCAACCATTTATCGGATCATCAAGAACTTCAAGGAGAGCGGTTCAATTGTTGTGAAGAAGGCTTCAGGGCACCCAAGAAAGTCCAGCAAGTGCCAGGACCGTCTCCTAAAGTTGATTCAGCTGCGGGATCGGGGCACCACCAGTACAGAGTTTGCTCAGGAATGGCAGCAGGCAGGTGCGAGTGCATCTGCACGCACAGTTAGGCGAAGACTTTTGGAGGATGGCCTGGGGTCAAGAAGTTCAGCAAAGAAGCCACTTCTCTCCAGGAAAAACATCAGGGACAGACTGATATTCTGCAAAGGTACAGGGATTGGACTGCTGAGGACTGGGGTATTTTCTCTGAATCCCCTTTCCGATTTTTTATGGCATCCGGAAAAAAGCTTGTCCGGAGAAGACAAGGTGAGCTCTACCATCAGTCCTGTGTCATGCCAACAGTAAAGCATCCTGAGACCATTCATGTGTGGGGTTGCTTCTCAGCCAAGGGAGTGGGCTCACTCACAATTTTGCCTAAGAACACAGCCATGAATAAAGAATGGTACCAACACATCCTCCGAGAGCAACTTCTCCCAACCATCCAGGAACAGTTTGGTGACGAACAATGTCTTTTCCAGCATGATGGAGCTGGAGCACCTTGCCATAAGGCAAAAGTGATAACTAAGTGGCTCGGTTGAACAAAACATTGATATTTTGGGTCCATGGCCAGGAAACTCCCCAGACCTTAATCCCATTGAGAATTTGTGGTCAATCTTCAAGAGGCGGGTGGACAAACAAAAGCCCACAAATTCTGACAAACTCCGAGCATTGATTATGCAAGAATGGGCTGCCATCAGTCAGGATGTGGCCCAGAAGTTAATTGACAGCATGCCAGGGCAGATTGCAGAGGTCTTGAAAAAGAAGGGTCAACACTGCAAATATTGACTCTTCGCATCAACTTCATGTAATTGTCAATAAAAGCCTTTGACACTTAGGAAATGCTTGTAATTATACTTCAGTATTCCATAGTAACATCTGACACTGAAGCAGCAAACTTTGTGGAAATTAATATTTGTGTCATTCTCAAAACTTTTGGCCAGGACTGTACTTGTCAACTAATTAAAGTTTAAATGATACACCAACTCCCTGCATCATTTGTTTTAGCAATAAGACTGAAGCTAGTTTATCCAAATAAGTTTCATGAATATCACAATGAATTGATTCAAAAGTCAGCACTTTATTGGTTTCTGATGCAGCTGGAGTCATTTAGTCACTTGTCAGTACACTTGTAAAAAATATTATATAAAACACTATTGTATACATACAGTGCCGTGAAAAAGCATTTGCCCCCTTTTCTAATTTTCTCTACTTTTGCATATTTTTAATGCTGAATGTTTTCAGATCTTCAACCAAAACCTGATATTAGATAAAGAGAACCCGAGTGAACAAATAACACAACAATTACATTAATTAATTTCATAAACAAAGTTATCCAACACCCAATGCCCCTGTGTGAAAAAGTAATTGCCCCGTACACTCAATAACTGGTTGTGCCACCTTTAGCTGCTATGACTCCAACCAAACACTTCCTGTAGTTGTTGATCCGTCTCTCACATCACTGTGGAGGAATTCTGGACCACTATTCCATGCAGAACTACTGTAACTCAGCGACATTTGTGGGTTTTCAAGCATGAACTGCTCGTTTCAAGTCCTGTCACATCTTAATTGGGAATAGGTCTGGACTTTTGGCCTTTCCAAAACTTCAAATTTGTTGCTTTTTAGCCAATTTCATGTAGACTTGATTGTGTTTTTTTTTATCATTGTCTTGCTGCGTTACCCAGCTGTGCCTCAGCTCACAGACAGATGGGCCTGACATTCTCCTGTAGAATTCTCTGATACAGAGCAGAATTCATGGTTTCCTCTATAAAGGCAAGTCGTCCAGGTCCTGAGGCAGCAAAGCATCCCCAAACCATCACACTACCACCCCCATGCTGACCCCAAACCATCACACTACCACCCCCATGCTGACCCCAAACCATCACACTACCACCCCCATGCTGACCCCAAACCATCACACTACCACCCCCATGCTGACCCCAAACCATCACACTACCACCACCACGCTGACCCCAAACCATCACACTACCACCCCCACGCTGACCCCAAACCATCACACTACCACCCCCATGCTGACCCCAAACCATCACACTACCACCCCCATGCTGACCCCAAACCATCACACTATCACCCCCATGCTGACCCCAAACCATCACACTACCACCCCCATGCTGACCCCAAACCATCACACTACCACCACCATGCTGACCCCAAACCATCACACTACCACCCCCATGCTGACCCCAAACCATCACACTACCAACCCCATGCTGACCCCAAACCATCACACTACCACCCCCATGCTGACCCCAAACCATCACACTACCACCCCCATGCTGACCCCAAACCATCACACTACCACCCCCATGCTGACCCCAAACCATCACACTACCACCCCCATGCTGACCCCAAACCATCACACTACCACCACCACGCTGACCCCAAACCATCACACTACCACCCCCATGCTGACCCCAAACCATCACACTACCACCACCATGCTGACCCCAAACCATCACACTACCACCCCCATGCTGACCCCAAACCATCACACTACCACCACCATGCTGACCCCAAACCATCACACTACCACCACCACGCTGACCCCAAACCATCACACTACCACCACCACGCTGACCCCAAACCATCACACTACCAACCCCATGCTGACCCCAAACCATCACACTACCACCCCCATGCTGACCCCAAACCATCACACTACCAACCCCATGCTGACCCCAAACCATCACACTACCACCCCCATGCTGACCCCAAACCATCACACTACCACCACCATGCTGACCCCAAACCATCACACTACCACCCCCATGCTGACCCCAAACCATCACACTACCACCACCATGCTGACCCCAAACCATCACACTACCACCCCCATGCTGACCCCAAACCATCACACTACCACCCCCATGCTGACCCCAAACCATCACACTACCACCACCACGCTGACCCCAAACCATCACACTACCACCCCCATGCTGACCCCAAACCATCACACTACCACCACCATGCTGACCCCAAACCATCACACTACCACCCCCATGCTGACCCCAAACCATCACACTACCACCACCACGCTGACCCCAAACCATCACACTACCACCACCACGCTGACCCCAAACCATCACACTACCACCACCACGCTGACCCCAAACCATCACACTACCAGCCCCATGCTGACCCCAAACCATCACACTACCACCCCCATGCTGACCCCAAACCATCACACTACCAACCCCATGCTGACCCCAAACCATCACACTACCACCCCCATGCTGACCCCAAACCATCACACTACCACCACCATGCTGACCCCAAACCATCACACTACCACCCCCATGCTGACCCCAAACCATCACACTACCAACCCCATGCTGACCCCAAACCATCACACTACCACCCCCATGCTGACCCCAAACCATCACACTACCACCCCCATGCTGACCCCAAACCATCACACTACCACCCCCATGCTGACCCCAAACCATCACACTACCACCCCCATGCTGACCCCAAACCATCACACTACCAACCCCATGCTGACCCCAAACCATCACACTACCACCCCCATGCTGACCCCAAACCATCACACTACCACCCCCATGCTGACCCCAAACCATCACACTACCACCCCCATGCTGACCCCAAACCATCACACTACCACCCCCATGCTGACCCCAAACCATCACACTACCACCCCCATGCTGACCCCAAACCATCACACTACCACCCCCATGCTGACCCCAAACCATCACACTACCACCCCCATGCTGACCCCAAACCATCACACTACCACCCCCATGCTGACCCCAAACCATCACACTACCACCCCCATGCTGACCCCAAACCATCACACTACCACCCCCATGCTGACCCCAAACCATCACACTACCACCCCCATGCTGGAGATTTGCTATGAGGTTCATACTGTGGAATGCAGTGTTTTGGTTTTCGCCAGACATTATGGTACCCATGTTATCCTAAAGGTTATACTTTTGACTCATCTGTCACCATAGAACATTCTTCCAAGAGTCTTGATGATGTCCAGAACACAACATCTCAATCAAGTCTACTTGTTTTGGGGGTAATGGCACCTGGTTTAGCAGGCTTTGGAGCTGAGGCGATGTTGGCAGGGATGTTGGGTTTTGGGGAGCTGTGACTCAGGCTCGTTGTAGACAACCGTCTGGCCCTTTCCTGCACTCCACAGTCAGGTGGACAAGCCTCTCGTACACTTTCTTAACCACCCACTGCTTTGGCAGAAGAGTTGTTTGTACTACAAGTCTCCTGGAAAGACACGAAGCCTGATCGTGAGGATGTGTAACCATACAAGAAACCATGTTCATCTGTAAACAAAAACAAAAATGTTACAGTAGACTGGTATGTGTTTTGTTACTCAGAGTCAATAATGGGGCGTGGAGATGGGCTGTTACCAAATATGTGAAAAGTTTGAGGGGGGGTTTGACTTGTAGACAGTCTAGTTGTGTATTTTAGTGTATGAACACCTACAGTTGTGCTGTTGAGTAGAGCACTGCCAACAGTAGAGTGAATAGTCTAGAATAGCATACTAACAGCCTTCTTCCCTCATGCCAAAGAACTGGCTGCATGGGTGTGACAAGTTTGAAGAACACTTAGCTTGTGTGTTGGTGATTTTGTTTTCTCAAGGGGGGATTGTGCTTTCATAAATACATTTGGCTGTCCTGGCTTATTTCAAAGTCAGATGATGTTGATCTTGAGTTCATTCCAGGGTGAAAGCTTTCATCCAATGTGTCTACAGGCTCTGTACTACTAAAGCTGGTGTCAAGGTCAGCTTTCATCCAATGTGTCTACAGGCTCTGTACTACTAAAGCTGGTGTCAAGGTCAGCTTTCATCCAATGTGTCTACAGGCTCTGTACTACTAAAGCTGGTGTCAAGGTCAGCTTTCATCCAATGTGTCTACAGGCTCTGTACTACTAAAGCTGGTGTCAAGGTCAGTAGCAGGATGAGTCTGTAGGACACACAGTAGTCAGTGATTATCCAACATGATACTACATTGTCCCCATCGATACACACTCAAACAAGGTACTATACCCACCCACATATCTCGTGTCAATAGATCATGCAGACTAACCTTCACACACACACACACACACACACACAACACCCACCCCAAACAGACACGGGTCACCCACACCATCCCGTCCTTAGTAATACTTAATTTTCTCCAATTTAGACTTCAAGCCTTGCATGAACAATCAACGAAGCCTCCAAAATACAGAGAAAACTACAGTAGATGTTATAGCCTACTTGTAAACACCCCAACTATGACAACAAGACACAGGTCATGTTTATGCCTATAGTTCCAGTATATGTATTTGCTCATAATGGAGTCATGGAAAGATTTTGTAGATTTTAGTATGTTTTTAGAAGGTGACTTACACTAAGTTCCCTGTGCTAAGCTTGATGTTGATGCCTCGGCAGATGTTGATGGGATCGGACTCTAAATAGAACAAAATAGTCACGTTAGCCTCTGCGGTAGTTAGTAAAGCTAGCGAAGCTAACGTTAGCTTGCAAAGTTACAAATCACATCACCGGATAGCAGCTGGCTAATTACAAGTATATGCTTTGGAATGTCTAGCCAGTGAATTATGAAAGCTAGCTAGCTAGATTTTGGTTTTGATAAACAAATGTAGTTAGCTAGCTAGTTAAGTAAGCTAGTTAGCTAGCTAGTTAAGTAAGCTAGTTAGCTACGTTACCTCAGCTTGATTTATTCCCTGCTGATCTGATGTTGGCTGATCGGATGCCTTCCTCTTTGACGTGAAGGGGAAAATTGATGGAATAGCATCACTTTCCAAAGTTCGACGACATGGCATAATGTCACCCATGTTATCCAAATGGTTATACTTTTGACTCATCTGTCATCCTAGAACATTCTTCCAAGAGTCTTGATGATGTCCAGAACTAAACATTTCAATCAAGTCTACTTGTTTTGGGGTAATGGCACCTGGTTTAGCAGGCTTTGGAGCTGTGGCGATGTTGTGACTTCAGGTCCGTTTAGAAATCCTCTGGCTAAAAGTGCTGGCTACAAACACTGACATTTGTAAAAAATATTTCTCACATCAGCTGGATACACGTCCACCGGGCGGCACTACGTCCTGAAATACATATGAATTCTGGATATTCTGGTTTGCTTAAAACCAGGAAATGTAGCTGGCCCGTTTCTACCCGTGAGATGCAGAAATGCTTGTATTTTCGTGTCGGGAAGAAATTCAATTTCTTTAAATTACACATATGATATTTGAATACCATAATAAGGGTGATATGCAGTGAAATAGAGCAGCGGTGAAATTTCCCTTTAATTAAGGTAGAATCGGTGGAAACATGGCCAACCATATTAACTAGCCCAGAAAAGACTGAAGGGTAGAGGAAGGTAATGCTACAACAAAGAGATGAGTGGAGAGGAATGTCAAATCCTTCTGTAGGCCATGGAATGTGTCAAAAAATTGCACTCTGTTCCCTATTTAGTGCACTACTTTTGCCCAGGGTCCTATGAGACTGGTCAAAAGTAGTGCACCGTGTAGGGAACAGGCTGCCATATGGGACGCACCCTTGATCTTAGTTTAGACTTCAAGGGGGTTGCACTGTGTCCAAGAGGAATTCAATGAACTTAGAAGAGAGGAGATGATCTTTGAACTATGACCTAGAGGTCATGGCTTGGTCAAGCCCTGGTCTCCTTGTAAAGATCAGCAGGGGCTCTCTCTCTCTCCCTTGCACACACTCTCAAAATATCTCGCAAGCATCCCTGCCCCTTCTTTCTCTCCATCTTTCTCTCTCCATCTCTCCTCTCTCTCTCCGTCTGTCTGCCCGTCTGTCTGTCTGCGTCCTCCCCCAGCAGCAAGGGTAGCCTATCCTCATCGGAGAGGGTTTCAAATTTGGGGAAATGACACTCTCTCTCTCCCTTGCACACACTCTCAAAATATCTCGCAAGCATCTCTGCCCCTCTTTCTCTCCATCTTTCTCTCTCTCTCCGTCTGCCTGTCTGTCTGTCTGCGTCCTCCCCCAGCAGGAAGGGTAGCCTATCCTCATCGGAGAGGGTTTCAAATTTGGGGAAGTGACACTCTCTCTCTCCCTTGCACACACTCTCAAAATATCTCGCAAGCATCTCTGCCCCTTCTTTCTCTCCATCTCTCCTCTCTCTCTCTCTCTCCGTCTGTCTGCCCGTCTGTCTGTCTGCGTCCTCCCCCAGCAGCAAGGGTAGCCTATCCTCATCGGAGAGGGTTTCAAATTTGGGGAAATGACACTCTCTCTCTCCCTTGCACACACTCTCAAAATATCTCGCAAGCATCTCTGCCCCTCTTTCTCTCCATCTTTCTCTCTCTCTCCGTCTGCCTGTCTGTCTGTCTGCGTCCTCCCCCAGCAGGAAGGGTAGCCTATCCTCATCGGAGAGGGTTTCAAATTTGGGGAAATGACACTCTCTAATTGTTTTATATTTTTGACATTTTGTCAGGAAATGCAGCTGTCTCAGGTTCTGCTGTGGTTGCATAGCCTTTCCTCTACAGGGAGCCAGGTTTTCCTGTGTCTAACCTTCTCAATGGCAAGGCTGTGCTCACTGAGCCTGTACTTTGTCAAGGTTTTTCTAAGGTTTTGATCAGTAACCATGGTCAAATAGTTAGCCACGGTGTACTGACGATTTAGGGCCAGATAGCACTGCATTTTGCTTAGTGCTTGTGTTTCCCAATAAGTAATGTAGTTTTGTTTTGACTGTTGTAATTTGGTTTATTCTGATTGATTGGATGTTCTGGTCCTGAGGCTTCAGTGTGTTAGTAGAACAGGTTTGTGAATTCTGCCCTGTATGCATTGTTTGTAGTTTCCTCTGGAGATGTAGGAGAAAATTACAAAGCTCTGAATGCAGGGTTTCAAAAGGGTGTTTGTCCCATTGGGTGAAATCTTGTTTTGCAAGTGGACCCCACACCTCACTGCCATAAAGTGCAATTGGTTCAATTACACATTAAATTAGTTTTAGCCAAATTTATATAGGTATTTCAATTTGAATTTGTTTTTTAATGGCGTAAAATGCCCTGCGTGCATTCTCTGTCAGTTCATTCACTGCATCATTAAGGTGTCCAGTTGAGCCAGTTGAGCTTAGTCATTATAGTGTGTGCAGAACCTAATATATTTTGTACCAATTGAGAACTTTGGTCAAATAACCTGCAATCTGGATCCTCTCTCTCTCTCTCTCTCTCTCTCTCTCTCTCTCTCTCTCTCTCTCTCTCTCTCTCTCTCTCTCTCTCTCTCTCTCTCTCTCTCTCTCCATCTCTCTCTCCCTCTACCTGTCTCTCTCTCTCTCCATCTCTCTCTCTCTCTCATCTCTCTACTTCTCTCTCTCTCTCTCCATCTCTCTCCCTCTCTCTCCCTCTCTCTCTCCCTCTATCTATCTCTCTCTCCCTCTCTCTCTCTCTCCCTCTCTCTCTCCCTCTCTCACTCGAGCTTGCTCTCTCTTACAAACACACTCTCTCTCTCTTTCGCTCTCTCTCTCTCTCTCTAATGTCTCTGGCCTCCTTCAGACAGTTTGGGACAGAAGCTTCCGTCCAAAAACTCCCTCACTGTTTAGCCGGAGTGTTAGCTAAAATATACAATGTGTGTATGATAGCAAAGTTTGCTGACATTATTTTTATACACCTTACATCAATGCGGACAGAGGTTTTTGGGCTGAATTGTAGCCTTGTATGGAGGTGTATTTATATTTTAGGCTCTTGATAAATACCAGCCGATTTCTCTTTATAATCGTGGATGAGTATAGGTCTCTCAGAGGACAAAAGATCATCAATTAATTATCAATTAAATTCACTATTTGTATTGTGTTTCATGTTTTGTGTGGACCCCAGGAAGAGTAGCTGCTGCTTTTGCAACAGCCAATGAGGATCCTAATAAAATACCAAAATACCAAATACCAATTAACTTCAAGAATTAACATCATACAATACCAGTCAAAAGTTTGGACACATCTACTCATTCAATGGTTTTTCTTTATTTTAACTATTTTCATATTTTTATTTAGTTATTTATTTATTATTATTTATTATTATTATTTATTTTTATTTATTTAATTTATTTATTTATTTTATTCTACATTGTAGAATAATAGTGAAGACATCAAAACTTTGAAATAACACCTGTGTGGCTCAGCGGTCTAAGGCACTGCATCTCAGTGCTTGAGGCGTCACTACAGACCCTGGTTCGATTTCAGGCTGTATCACAACCGGACGTGATTGGGAGTACCATCGGGCGGTGCACAATTGGCCCAGCGTCGTCTGGGTAAGGGTTTGGCCGGGGTAGGCTGTCATTGTAAATAAGAATTTGTTATTAACTGACTTGCCTAGTTAAATAAAGCTTAAATAAAAATAAATAAATGAAATAACATCATGTAGTAATAAAAAAAAGTGATAAAACAAATAAAAATATATTTTATATTTGAGATTCTTCAAAGTAGCCACCCTTTGCCTTGATGACGGCTTTGCACACTCTTGGCATTCTCTCAAACAGCTTCATGAGGTAGTCACCTGGAATGCATTTCAATTAACAGGTGTGCCTTGTTACAAGTTAATGCGTTAGAGCAATCGGTTATGACAGTCCATCATTACTTTAAGACATGAAGGTCAGTCAATCCGTAAAATGCCAAGAACTTTGAAAGTTTCTTCAAGTGCGGTCGCAAAAACCATCAAGCGCTATGATGAAACTGGCTCTCATGAGGACCGCCACAGGAAAGGAAAACCCAGAGTTACCTCTGCTGCAGAGGATAAGTTCATTAGAGTTACCAGCCTCAGAAATTGCAGCACAAATAAATGCTTCACAGAGTTCAAGTAACAGACACATCTCAACATCAACTGTTCAGAGGAGACTGTGTGAATCAGACCTTCATGGTTGAATTGCTGCAAAGAAACCACTACTAAAGGACAACAAGAGGAAGAGACTTGCTTGTGCCAAGGAACACGAGCAATGGACATTAGACCGGTGGAAATCTGTCCTTTTGGTCTGATGAGTACAAGTTTGAGAATTTTGGTTCCAACCGCTGTGTCTTTGTGAGACGCAGAGTAGGTGAACGGATGATCTCTGCATGTGTGGTTCCCACCGTGAAGCATGGAGGAGGAGGTGTGATGGTGCTTTGCTGGTGACACTGTCTGTTATTTATTAAGAATTCAAGGCACACTTAACCAGCATGGCTACCACAGCATTCTGCAGCAATATGCCATCCCATCTGGTTTGCACTTAGTGGGACTATAATTTGTTTTTCAACAGGACAATGACCCAACACACCTCCAGGCTGTGTACGGGCTATTTGACCAAGAAGGAGGGTGATGGAGTTCTGCATCATATGACCTGGCTGCCACAATCACCTGACCTCAACCCAATTGAGATGGTTTGGGATGAGTTGGACCGCAGAGTGAAGGAAAAGCAGCCAACAAGTGATCAGCATATGTGGAAACTCCTTCCAGACTGGTGGAAAAGCATTCCAGGTCAAGCTGGTTGAGAGAATGCCAAGAGTGTGCAAAGCTGTCATCAAGGCAAAGATGTGTGCCTACTTTGCCTACTTTGAAGAATCACTTTTTAACACTGTTTTTGGTTACTACATGATTCCATATGTGTTATTTCATAGTTTAATGTCTTCACTATTATTCTACAATGTAGAAAATAGTTTAAAAAATAAAGAAAAACCCTTGAATGAGTAGGTGTGTCCAAACTTCTGACTGGTACTGTATATGACACAGTCATCCTCATAAGTCAAGATGAAATCTAACTAACCGTTAACTAAATAAACGGACAGGGGAGTAGAAGAGCCCTGAGATCATGAGTCATACGTTTTGTAATAAATATTCTCTACTTATGGAATACTTCACACATCTGTCAAAACACATCTCAGAGTTCAAACAGATGTCTAAGTGTAAGCGGTAGCACAAAAGGCCAACCAACAACATTCCTTCCCCTAACGCAGTAGCAGCCCTGGGGCTACGTCTTAAATTACACACTATTCCCTGTCTAGTACACTACTTTTGACCAGGGCTCTGGTTATAAGTATGCCACTATAAAGGGAGTGTTTGCCAGTTGGGACACAGCCCTTGGGTTCTGGGTAGCTACTCCTCTCTCTTCTCAGTCCAGTGATTTTCACCAGGAGTGCAGTTAAAAGACTTCTGAGTCGGATTGTCTGGCCCACATCCCACCGACCAACACTGACTGACTAAGTGACGGAGTACAGTACTACTGTACCCAGTAGCAGAGTGTATTAAAGGGAGAAGATCAGACCCTTCAGACCCTAACAGTGTTTTATATAGAGATCAGACCCTAACAGTGTTTTATATAGAGGTCAGACCCTAACAGTGTTTTATATAGAGATCAGACCCTAACAGTGTTTTATATAGAGATCAGACCCTAACAGTGTTTTATATAGAGATCAGACCCTAACAGTGTTTTATATAGAGATCAGACCCTAACAGTGTTTTATATAGAGATCAGACCCTAACAGTGTTTTATATAGAGATCAGACCCTAACAGTGTTTTATATAGAGATCAGACCCTAACAGTGTTTTATATAGAGGTCAAACCCTAACAGTGTTTTATATAGAGGTCAGACCCTAACAGTGTTTTATATAGAGATCAGACCCTAACAGTGTTTTATATAGAGATCAGACCCTAACAGTGTTTTATATAGAGATCAGACCCTAACAGTGTTTTATATAGAGATCAGACCCTAACAGTGTTTTATATAGAGATCAGACCCTAACAGTGTTTTATATAGAGGTCAGACCCTAACAGTGTTTTATATAGAGGTCAGACCCTAACAGTGTTTATATAGAGATCAGACCCTAACAGTGTTTTATATAGAGATCAGACCCTAACAGTGTTTTATATAGAGATCAGACCCTAACAGTGTTTTATATAGAGATCAGACCCTAACAGTGTTTTATATAGAGGTCAAACCCTAACAGTGTTTTATATAGAGGTCAGACCCTAACAGTGTTTTATATAGAGATCAGACCCTAACAGTGTTTTATATAGAGATCAGACCCTAACAGTGTTTTATATAGAGATCAGACCCTAACAGTGTTTTATATAGAGATCAGACCCTAACAGTGTTTTATATAGAGATCAGACCCTAACAGTGTTTATATAGAGATCAGACCCTAACAGTGTTTTATATAGAGATCAAACCCTAACAGTGTTTTATATAGAGATCAGACCCTAACAGTGTTTATATAGAGATCAGACCCTAACAGTGTTTTATATAGAGGTCAAACTTACTGAGTCACAGTAGCTAGCAGACACATACACACACTCTCTCTCTCACTCTCTCTCTCTCTCTCTCACACACACACACACACTCCTCATTTCATTTTAAGGGTACTCCGGGTGAGGTCTCCTCCACAGGGGCCCCTAAAGCTCAGCTCCATTACAGTCATGATAATAATAGCCATGCTGTCAGTAGGACCAGGGGAGTCATACTACTGCACATGTTGCTTCCCTGCTGGCGGCTTAGCTTAGCTTCAAATAGGACTCCCATTACAATGTCATCAACTGTAACATATGATTATAGGCTACACACTATAGACTAACGTTTCACAAATAGTTTCCTAAAGCATGTTATAAAGCATGAACTACTGCTTCAGGTGCGGGCAGGTAGTCCTAGTGGTTAGAGCGTTGGGCCAGTAACCCGAAAGGTTGCTGGATTGAATCCCCGAGCTGACAATGTAAAAAAAAATATATATGTCGTTCTTCCTCTGAGCAAGGCAGTTAACCCCACAGGCAACCTTCGGGCACCGCTCTGATTCAGAGTGGTTGGGCTAAATGCGGGAAGACACATTTCAGTTGAATGCGTTTTGTTGCATAACTGACTAGGTATCCCCTTTTCCCCTTCCTGATTGTTTCTCAATGAATGCCTGTACTGTAGTAGAGTATCACTGCACTGTGTTGTAGGGAACAGTGACTCAGAAAATATCCTATACATTTAGCATGTGTGGGATTGCGCGATGTTTCTCAAAGATACTGAAAACTAGAAGTCTTAAATGCCTCCTGTTTCCATATATGTAGCGAGCAAATATGTTAGCTCCGGAGATCAGGAAGCTTGGCGAGGCTAGGAAACTTTATTGCGCACTCCGGATAAGGTGGTGGAAATTGTATACCGTTCAACAGTTCTGTTACTTCTGTAGACTCATATTGCAAGTATCGTCAACAGTGACTGGTTATTATGGGATAATAAAGTATACATTACCTGTGCCTGCTCGCTACTCTCCCCCCATTTGAACTGGATTGGCTCAGAGCGGGTTGGAGATTGTTCAGTGAGGGATTCGAAGACGCACGCCAAATGACTCCAGGTAACGTCAACGATAAAAACAGGTACATAAGCAACGATTCCATTTTGGATTCAAAGATATATTTGAGCACAGTTCAAGTAGTCTTTCAAAATAAGTCCGTCATCTCTCTTTCATCTGTCCCAAAACCATCCAAAAAGTTACGCGGGGGGTTATGAAGTACGATAAATGAGTTGTGAAACAATGAAGGTAACACTATATATATATATTTTAATATACGTTGTATTTGAAGAGTTTGATGTAGTTTTGGTGAAGAGAACCGTTACTTTCCCATCAAGTCACTGTATTTCAGAAAGTTTGCGGTTGTTGTATACCGTTATCCTGAAACGTGAAGTGAAAAATAATATTACGTCTTGGAGTATAAAGTGGTTGTCATCATTGTCATGCGAGGATAGTGCGCGTTTGATCCTTCCTCACTCCTCTCCCCTCATGCTTAAGCCCCCTCTCTCTCACACAATCGCTCTCTCTCTCTCCCCTCACTCTCTCGCTCTTTCCACTCACTCTCTTCTCTCTCTGTCGGTTTCTTCTCAGACTCCCCCTTACCTCTGTCCACTTTGCAGTTCCTCCCTAAAAATCAACCTCTTTTTTTTAAATAAGTTTCCAAGAACGTATCATTTAGTACATCTAGTTTTGGGGGTGAATTGCTTAGAAAGTTACCCAACCAGAAGATGTTGACAAGGGAAAGTCCTATTTTGTCTGTAGGGTACAGGATTGACTAAAGTTCAACAAGATAAAGTAGTGGTGATGATTTAAGTAGTCATGATGCACTACTTATGTCAATGAAACATATATTTTTTTGTTGTTGTTATCATTGAAACGCCATTAGATCGGCTACTGTTATTGTTATTGTGCTGCGGCAGCACTATATTGTACAATGAGGAGAGAATATCTTATTAATTAACTTGAAGTCCTCTTCAAAATGTTTTGTTCATTTCTGATTATATGAACATTACAACTGATCTAGTATCTCTAGAACCGGAGTTCCATAAACCTTTCCATCATAGAAATAGAATTAGAATTAGAATTAGAATAAGTAAATTGCAAGAGAGTTCTAACTGCGCAATGCCATGTAGTTTTCAAACAGTGGCTACAGTACACTACAGAGAGAGTGTCTGGCGTGGTTGGACTGTTTAAAACCCCTTTCCCTTCTTCTGCTCTCCACCCCTCCCTCCGTTTAACCACAACTAATCTAGAAGCCCGACTACCCTCCTCCTCCTCCTCTCTTCCTCGTTTGATCTGAGTGGTAGAGTTTTGAACTTGTGGGGGGGACGGTAATCAAAGACCCGTTTTAATCTGCTCAGTTTAATGTCACGTGTTCCTGTAGACTAACAAAAATACACTCTGGGGAATGTCCAGCTATGCAAAGTCTCCATCTCAAATGGCACCCTATTCCCTATATAGTGCACTACTTTTGACCAGGGACTGTAGGGTATAGGATGCCATTTTGGGAAGCAGAAAAACTCTTATTCGTGCCAAACTAGCTACTCCCGCTGAATGGAATTGGAATGCCCAACTGAAGAATGACACTGTGCATTCTAACCAGAATTACTACTATGGAATTGGAATGTCCAACTGAAGAATGACACTGTGCATTCTAACCAGAATTACTACTATGGAATTGGAATGTCCAACTGAAGAATGACACTGTGTGTTCTAACCAGAATTACTACTATGGAATTGGAATGTCCAACTGAAGAATGACACTGTGTGTTCTAACCAGAATTACTACTATGGAATTGGAATGTCCAACTGAAGAATGACACTGTGTGTTCTAACCAGAATTACTACTATGGAATTGGAATGCCCAACTGAAGAATGACACTGTGTGTTCTAACCAGAATTACTACTATGGATCGTTGTGCACGGGTGCATACATTTCAGGATAATGAACGTCAAACTAACTACTCCTATTGACTGTCTAATGAGAAAAGGTTGACCAGTCTGTCTGACAATGATTAGACTGGTGATGAAGAAAGCATTGTATTGACAATCATTGTCTGAATGACTCCAGACTGCCAAGCATGACAATAACTAAGAGTTGTGTAATGTCTCCAGACTGCCAAGCATGACAATAACTAAGAGTTGTGTAATGACTCAAGACTGCCAAGCATGACAATAACTAAGAGTTGTGTAATGACTCAAGACTGCCAATCATGACAATAACTAAGAGTTGATGTAATGACTCCAGACTGCCAAGCATGACCATAACTAAGAGTTGTGTAATGACTCCAGACTGCCAAGCATGACAATAACTAAGAGTTGTGTAATGTCTCCAGACTGCCAAGCATGACAATAACTAAGAGTTGTGTAATGACTCAAGACTGCCAAGCATGACAATAACTAAGAGTTGTGTAATGACTTCAGACTGCCAAGCATGACAATAACTAAGAGTTGTGTAATGTCTCCAGACTGCCAAGCATGACAATGAATAAGAGTTGTGTAATGACTTCAGACTGCCAAGCATGACAATAACTAAGAGTTGTGTAATGACTTCAGACTGCCAAGCATGACAATGAATAAGAGTTGTGTAATGACTCAAGACTGCCAAGCATGACAATAACTAAGAGTTGATGTAATGACTCCAGACTGCCAAGCATGACAATAACTAAGAGTTGTGTAATGACTTCAGACTGCCAAGCATGACAATGAATAAGAGTTGTGTAATGACTCAAGACTGCCAAGCATGACAATAACTAAGAGTTGTGTAATGACTCCAGACTGCCAAGCATGACAATAACTAAGAGTTGTGTAATGACTTCAGACTGCCAAGCATGACAATGAATAAGAGTTGTGTAATGACTCAAGACTGCCAAGCATGACAATGACTAAGAGTTGTGTAATGACTCCAGACTGCCCAACATGACAATAACTAAGAGTTGTGTAATGACTCCAGACTGCCAAGCATGACAATAACTAAGAGTTGTGTAATGACTTCAGACTGCCAAGCATGACAATGAATAAGAGTTGTGTAATGACTCAAGACTGCCAAGCATGACAATAACTAAGAGTTGTGTAATGACTCCAGACTGCCCAACATGACAATAACTAAGAGTTGTGTAATGACTCCAGACTGCCAAGCATGACAATGAATAAGAGTTGTGTAATGACTTCAGACTGCCAAGCATGACAATGAATAAGAGTTGTGTAATGACTCAAGACTGCCAAGCATGACAATAACTAAGAGTTGTGTAATGACTTCAGACTGCCAAGCATGACAATGAATAAGAGTTGTGTAATGACTCAAGACTGCCAAGCATGACAATAACTAAGAGTTGATGTAATGACTCCAGACTGCCAAGCATGACAATAACTAAGAGTTGTGTAATGACTTCAGACTGCCAAGCATGACAATGAATAAGAGTTGTGTAATGACTCAAGACTGCCAAGCATGACAATAACTAAGAGTTGTGTAATGACTCCAGACTGCCAAGCATGACAATAACTAAGAGTTGTGTAATGACTTCAGACTGCCAAGCATGACAATGAATAAGAGTTGTGTAATGACTCAAGACTGCCAAGCATGACAATAACTAAGAGTTGTGTAATGACTCCAGACTGCCAAGCATGACAATAACTAAGAGTTGTGTAATGACTTCAGACTGCCAAGCATGACAATGAATAAGAGTTGTGTAATGACTCCAGACTGCCAAGCATGACAATAACTAAGAGTTGTGTAATGACTCCAGACTGCCCAACATGGCAATGAATAAGAGTTGTATAATGACTCCAGACTGCCAAGCATGACAATAACTAAGAGTTGTGTAATGACTCCAGACTGCCAAGCATGACAATAACTAAGAGTTGTGTAATGACTCCAGACTGCCAAGCATGACAATAACTAAGAGTTGTGTAATGACTTCAGACTGCCAAGCATGACAATAACTAAGAGTTGTGTAATGACTCCAGACTGCCAAGCATGACAATAACTAAGAGTTGTATAATGACTCCAGACTGCCAAGCATGACAATGAATAAGAGTTGTGTAATGACTTCAGACTGCCAAGCATGACAATAACTAAGAGTTGTGTAATGACTCCAGACTGCCAAGCATGACAATGAATAAGAGTTGTGTAATGACTCCAGACTGCCCAACATGGCAATGAATAAGAGTTGATGTAATGACTCCAGACTGCCCAACATGGCAATGAATAAGAGTTGTATAATGACTCCAGACTGCCAAGCATGACAATAACTAAGAGTTGGTGTAATGACTTCAGACTGCCAAGCATGACAATAACTAAGAGTTGGTGTAATGACTCCAGACTTCCAAGTGTGGCCAGCAATAAGAGTTGGAGTACTGAGAGAGAAAGATGCAGGACAGAGTACTGAAAGATGCAGGACAGAGTACTGAAAGATGCAGGACAGAGTGAGAAACTATACTGCATAGCAGTGTTATTCAAAAGGTGAGTCCTGGATAGGTTCTCGTTAGTTTAGATGGGTCAGACTCAGTATGCAAAAATAAGATTGGGATCCAGAAGCAGGAATCACAACCATATGTGCCTTGTTCACAAACAGCTGCTTATCTGTATGTTAGATGAAGTGCAGTCTGCCGGTCTATAAGTCACGTTTGACCAGAGGAGAGGGAGCTGGGGGTCTAAGTATGGTCCAGTCTAAGGAGCTGAGTTTAGGTCTCGGCTGTGTCTCAAATGACACTCGTTCAATACAAAGTGCACAACTTTTAGCCAGAGTCCTATGGGCCCTGGTCAAAGGTAGAGTCCTATGGGCCCTGGTCAAAAGTAGAGTCCTATGGGCCCTGGTTAAAAGTAGAGTCCTTTGGGCCCTGGTTAAAAGTAGAGAACTATGGGCCCTGGTTAAAAGTAGAGAACTATGGGCCCTGGTTAAACGTAGAGAACAATGGGCCCTGGTTAAACGTAGAGAACTATGGGCCCTGGTTAAAAGTAGAGAACTATGGGCCCTGGTTAAACGTAGAGAACTATGGGCCCTGGTTAAAAGTAGAGTCCTATGGGCCCTGGTTAAAAGTAGAGTCCTTTGGGCCCTGGTTAAAAGTAGAGAACTTTGGGCCCTGGTCAAAAGTAGAGTCCTATGGGCCCTGGTTAAAAGTAGAGTCCTATGGGCCCTGGTTAAAAGTAGAGAACTATGGGCCCTGGTTAAACGTAGAGAACTATGGGCCCTGGTTAAAAGTAGAGTCCTATGGGCCCTGGTTAAAAGTAGAGAACTATGGGCCCTGGTTAAAAGTAGAGAACTATGGGCCCTGGTTAAACGTAGAGAACTATGGGCCCTGGTTAAAAGTAGAGTCCTATGGGCCCTGGTTAAAAGTAGAGAACTATGGGCCCTGGTTAAAAGTAGAGAACTATGGGCCCTGGTTAAATGTAGAGAACTATGGGCCCTGGTTAAACGTAGAGAACTATGGGCCCTGGTTAAAAGTAGAGTCCTATGGGCCCTGGTTAAAAGTAGAGAACTATGGGCCCTGGTTAAACGTAGAGAACTATGGGCCCTGGTTAAAAGTAGAGAACTATGGGCCCTGGTTAAACGTAGAGAACTATGGGCCCTGGTTAAAAGTAGAGTCCTATGGGCCCTGGTTAAAAGTAGAGAACTATGGGCCCTGGTTAAACGTAGAGAACTATGGGCCCTGGTTAAAAGTAGAGTCCTATGGGCCCTGGTTAAAAGTAGAGAACTATGGGCCCTGGTTAAAAGTAGAGAACTATGGGCCCTGGTTAAACGTAGAGAACTATGGGCCCTGGTTAAAAGTAGAGTCCTATGGGCCCTGGTTAAAAGTAGAGAACTATGGGCCCTGGTTAAAAGTAGAGAACTATGGGCCCTGGTTAAACGTAGAAAACTATGGGCCCTGGTTAAACATAGAGAACTATGGGCCCTGGTTAAAAGTAGAGTCCTATGGGCCCTGGTTAAAAGTAGAGAACTATGTGCCCTGGTTAAAAGAAGTGCAAATAGTAGAAGTATTAATTTTGGTAGCTATTTTAGATTTAGATTTAGTATTACAATACCTTTTAGTCTTAGTCACATTTGATTATTTTCATCCTTCGTTAGTTTTAGTTTTTATCAGTCGACTAAAACTGTGGACAAGTTTAGTCTAGTTTTAGTCACAGCCATATTAGTGACCTAATAAGGAAAATTGAGGCTACCTCTAACTTCCATCATGTGCACATTCAGATAGCCTTGTCCAACTAGGCCTACTATCCCTTAGCTGGTAACAATGATATCGTGGCAGATTGTAACCAATGCCAGCCATAATTAACGGCTATATAAAGCCTTGGCTACAGGTTAAACTATTTACAGCTCAGATTTTTCTCCCCGTCATAACCGTCAAGGGGGGTAAATTACAGTGTTTTTTCCCCCCTAGAAGACAATGAGGATGAACTTGCCAAACATGACAGAAATATTACTGTACAAATAGCATTCATTTTTCCTTTAGAAAAATAACAATCGCAACTGCCGTTTGTGGACCACAGTGTGAGAGCGGTAACACAGACAAAGTAATTGCAGCAGACATGGGACAAAATAAGAATTCTGATGTGATCAAATTAAAAATAGCCTACATGAAAGAAAGAGAGAGTGTAAACATTGTTTCTAGGTGAGGTTAGTTACAAGTCCGGTGTCCTGGTTTCACATCAGTTCAAAAGATTGGCGAGTGCCCGAACGGCGCAGGTGTCTAAAGCATTGCATTGCAGTGCTAGAGGCGTCCCTACAGACCCGGGTTCGATCCCGGGCTGTATCACAACCGACCGTTATCGGGAGTCCCATAGGGTGGTGCACAATTGACCCAGCGTCGTCTGGGTAAGGGGAGGGGTTTGGCCTGTGGGGCATTACTTGGCTCAGTGCGCTCTAGCGACTCCTTGTGGTCGTAAATTGAACAGTGTTTTCTTCCGACACATTGGTGCGGCTGGGCTTTTGGGTTAAGCGGGCGGGTGTTCAGAAGCGCGGTTTGGCAGTTCATGTTTCGGAGGAAGCATGACTCGACCTTCGCCTCTCCAGAGCCCGTTGCGGAGTTGCAGCGATGAGACAAGATCGAAATAGGAGAGAAAAAAAAGAGGGTAAAAAAATATATATATATTTTTAACATCATCCACAAAATCTTTTGTATGATCTCTTATACACTATTTTAGGCCCAACTTTTGGAACTTTGGCTTTCCTGGATATAGCCACTATATTGTGATCACTGCATCCAATGGGGACGGATGCAGCTTTAGAACAGAGTACAGTATTAGTACAGTACAGTACTTGCCTAATTAAATAAAGGTAAACCTTTTTTTTTTCTTCTTTTAAAAAAAATGTGTTCACTACATGTGGATGATCTTTTTCCTGTAGTGTTTGTAAACACCCTGGTAAATTGATTAATAACCCGAAGCAGATTACAGGCACTGGTTACAGTGAGAAGCTTCCTCTTGAGCGGACAGCTTGATGAGAGGATTGCACTAAATAATTCACATGCATAGGATTGGACAAAACAGATGAAAATAACTTTGTGTCAAATTAAATATCCATTAGTCTCCCGTGGAATTCTCGTCCCGTCACATTTTCATAGACTAAAATGAAAAGTAATTTGTAATCGTTATGATTTTTTCCCCCGGGGCATCTTGTCTCGTTATCGTCATAGTTTTATTCAGGAAAAACAGGTTGTTGACGAGTATTTTACATCATGTTTATTGTTGATGAAAAACACTGCTATGTAGGGAATAGGGTGCCATTGGGGACGCAGCCTGGGTACTGTATGTCAAATCAAATGAAGTTTGTCACGTGCGCCGAATACAACAGTGAAATGCTTACTTACAGGCCCTAACCAACAGTGCAAGTTTGAAGTAAAAAATAGTATTAGGTGAACAATAGATAAGTAAAGAAATAAAAACAACAGTAAAAGGACAGTGAAAATAACAGTAGAGAGGCTATATACAGTAGTGAGGCTATATACAGTAGTGAGGCTATATACAGCAGTGAGGCTATATACAGCAGTGAGGCTATATACAGCAGTGAGGCTATATACAGTAGTGAGGCTATATACAGTAGTGAGGCTATATACAGCAGTGAGGCTATATACAGTAGGGTGGCTATATACAGTAGAGAGGCTATATACAGTAGAGAGGCTATATACAGTAGAGAGGCTATATACAGTAGGGTGGCTATATACAGTAGAAAGGCTATATACATTAGAGAGCCTATATACAGTAGAGAGGCTATATACAGCAGTGAGGCTATATACAGTAGTGAGGCTATATACAGTAGTGAGGCTATATACAGTAGCGAGGCTATAACAGTAGCGAGGCTACATACAGTAGTGAGGCTATATACAGTAGTGAGGCTATATACAGCAGTGAGGCTATATACAGCAGTGAGGCTATATACAGTAGTGAGACTATATACAGCAGTGAGGCTATATACAGTAGCGAGGCTATAACAGTAGAGAGGCTATATACAGTAGAGAGGCTATATACAGTAGAGAGGCTATATACAGTAGGTTGGCTAAATACAGTAGAGAGGCTATATACAGAAAAGAGGCTATATACAGTAGAGATGCTATATACAGTAGAGAGGCTATATACAGTAGCGAGACTATAACAGTAGCGAGGCTATATGCAGGCACCGGTTATTCGGGCTAATTGAGGTAGTATGTACATGAATGTATAGTTAAAGTGACTATGCATATATGATAAACAGAGATTAGCAGCCGTGTAAAAGAGGGGTTGGGGGGGCGGGACAATGCAAATAGTCCGGGTAGCCATTTGATTGCCTGTTCAGGAGTCTTATGGCTTGGGGGTAAAAGCTGTTGAGAAGCCTTTTGGTCCGAGACTTGGCACTCCGGTATCGCTTGCCATGCGGTAGTAGAGAGAACAGTCTGTGGCTGGGGTCTTTGACAATTTTTAGGTCCTTCCTTTGACACCACCTGGGGTAGAGGTCCTGGATGGTAGTCAGCTTAGCCCCATTGATGTACTGGGCCATACGCACTATCTTCTGTAGTGCCTTGCGGTCGGAGGCCGAGCAATTGCCGTACCAGGCAGTGATGCAACCAGTCAGGATGCTCTCGATGTTGCAGCTGTAGAACCTTTTGAGGATCTGAGGACCCATGCCAAATATTTTTCGTTTCCTGAGGGGGAATAGGCTTTGTCGTGCCCTCTTCACAACTGTCTTGGTGTTTTTGGACCATTCTAGTTTGTTGGTGATATGGACACCAAGGAACTTGAAGCTCTCAACCTGCTCCACTACAGCCTCGTCGATGAGAATGGGGGCTTGCTCGGTCCTCCTTTTCCTGTAGTCCACAATCATATCCTTTGTCTTTATTACGTTGAGGGAGAGGTTGTATATCTGGCACCATCCGGCCAGGTCTCTGACCTCCTCCCTATAGGCTGTCTCATCATTGTCGGTGATCAGGCCTACCACTGTTGTGTCATCTGCAAACTTAATGATGGTGTTGGAGTCATGCCTGGCCACACAGTCGTGCGTGAACAGGGAGTACAGGAGGGCACTGAGCCCCTGAGGGGCTCCAGTGTTGAGGATCAGCGTGGCTACGTGTGTTGCTACTTACCTTCACCACCTGGGGGCGGCCTGTCAGGAAGTCCAGGATTCAGTTGCAGAGGGAGGTGTTTAGTCTCAGGATCCTTAGCTTAGTGATGAGCTTTGAGGGTACTATGGTGTTGAACGCTGAGCTGTAGTCAATGAATAGCATTCTCACGTATGTGTTCCTTTTGTCCAGGTGGGAAAGGGCAGTGTGGAGTGCAATAGAGATAGCATAATCTGTAGCTCTGTTGGGTCGGTATGCAAATTGAAGTGGGTCTAGGGTTTCTGGGCTAATGATGTTGATGTGAACCATTACTAGCCTTTCAAAGCACTTCATGGCTACGGACGTGAGTGCTGCGGGTCTGTAGTCATTTAGGCAGGTTGCCTTCGTGTTCTTGGGCACAAGGTCTATGGTGGTCTGCTTGAAACATGTTGGTATTACAGACTCAATCAGGGGCATGTTGAAAATGTCAGTGAAGACACCTGCCAGTTTGTCAGCAAATGCCCGGAGCACACGTCCTGGTAATCCGTCTGGCGCCGCAGCCTTGTGAATGTTGACCTGATTAAAGGTCTTACTCACGTCGGCTACGGAGAGCGTGATCACACAGTCATCCGGAGCAGCTGATGCTCTCATGCATGCCTCAGTGTTGCTTGTCTCGAAGCGAGCATAGAAGTGATTTAGTTCATCTGGTAGGCTCATGTCACTGGTCAGCTCGCTGGTCAGTGCTTCCCTTTGTAGTTTGTAGTAGTTTGCAGGCCCTGCCACATAAGACGAGCGTCGGAGCCGGTGTGGTACAATTCAATCTTAGCCCTGTATTGACGCTTTGCCTGTTGGATGGTTCATCGGAGGACATAGCAGGATTTCTTATAAGCTTCCGGGTTAGAGTCCCGCACATTGAAAGCGGCAGCTCTACCCTTTAGCTCAGTACGAATGTTGCCTGTAATCCATGGCTTCTGGTTGGGGTATGTACGTACAGTCACTGTGGGGACGACGTCCTTGATGCACTTATTGATAAAACCAGTGACTGATGTGGTGTACTCCTCAATGCCATCGGAAGAGTCCTGGAACATGTTCCAGTCTGTGCTAGCAAAACAGTCCTGTAGTTTGGCATCTGCTCCATTTGACCACTTTTTTATAGACCGAGTCACTGTTGCTTCCTGCTTGAATTTTTGCTTGTATGCAGGAATCAGGAGGATAGAATTGTGGTCAGATTGACCAAATGGAGGGTGAGGGAGAGCTTTGTACGCGTCTCTGTGTGTGGAGTACAGGTGATCTAGAATTTTTTTCCCTCTGGTTGCGCATTTAACATGTTGATAGAAATTAGGTAAACTGATTTACAGTGGCTTGCGAAAGTATTCACCCCCATGGCATTTTTCCTATTTTGTTGCCTTACAACCTGAAATTAAAATAGATTGTTTTTTGGGGGGGGTGTTATCATTTGATTTACACAACATGCCTACCACTTTGAAGATGCAAAATATTTTTTCTTGTGAAACAAACAAGAAATAAGACAAAAAAAAACAGAACTCTTGAGCGTGCATAACTATTCACCCACACAAAGTCAATACTTTGTAGAGCCACGTTTTGCAGTAATTACAGCTGCAAGTCTCTTGGGGTATGTCTCTATAAGCTTGGCACATCTAGCCACTGGGATTTTTGCCCATTCTTCAAGGCAAAACTGTTCCAGCTCTTTCAAGTTGGATGGGTTCCGCTGATGTACAGCAATCTTTAAGTCATACCACAGATTCTCAATTGGATTTGAGGTCTGGGCTTTGATTATGCCATTCCAAGACATTTTAAATGTTTCCCCTTAAACCACTTGAGTGTTGCTTTAGCATTTTTCTGCTGGAAGGTGGAACTCTGTCCCAGTCTCAAATCTCTGGAAGACAAACAGGTTTCCATCAAGAATTTCCCTGTATTTAGCATCATCCGTCATTCCTTCAATTCTGACCAGTTTCCCAGTCCCTGCCGATGAAGACATCCCCACAGCATGATGCTGCCAGCACCATGCTTCACTATGGGGATGGTGTCCTCGGGGTGATGAGAGGTGTTGGGTTTGCGCCAGACATAGGGTTTCCTTGATGGCCAAAAAGCTACATTTTAGTCTCATATGACCAGAGTACCTTCTTCCATATGTTTGGGGAATCTCCAACATGCCTTTGACAAACACCAAACGTGTTTGCTTATTTTTGTCTTTAAGCAATGGCTTTTTTCTGGCCACTCTTCCGTAAAGCCCAGCTCTGTGGAGTGTATGGCTTAAAGCGGTCCTATGGACAGATACTCCAATCTCTGCTGTTGTCACGGCTGTTGAAAGCAGAGGACCAACAACGTCAACTTCCCACAAAGACAGGTGGAAAAAAGGGCTACCTAAGTATGGTTCTCAATCAGAGACAACGATAGACAGCTGCCTCTGATTGAGAACCACACCTGGCCAAACACAAAGAAATACACAACATAGAACATAGAATACCCACCCCAACTCACGCCCTGACCAAACCAAAATAGAGACATTAAAAGGATCTCTTAGGTCAGGGCGTGACAGCTGTGGAGCTTTGCAGCTCCTTCAAAGTTATCTTTGATCTCTTTGTTGCGTCTCTGATTAATGCCCTCCTTGCCTGGTCCGTGAGTTTTGGTGGACGGCCCTCACTTGGCACGTTTGTTGTGGTGCCATATTCTTAACATTTTTAATCATGGATTTAATGGTGCTCCATGGGATGTTCAAAGTTTTGGATATTTTTTTATTATCCAACCCTGATCTGTACGTCTCCACAACCTGCCTTTCAGAACAGGTGTATATATACTGAGATCATGTGACAGATCATGTGACACTTAGATTGCACACAGGTGGACTTTATTTAACAAATTATGTGACTTCTGAAGGTAATTGGTTGCACCAGATCTTATTTGGGGGCCTCATAGCAAAGGGGGTGAATACATATGCACGCACCACTTTTCCGTTTTTTATTTTGTATCATTTTTTGAATCAAGTAATTTTTTTCATTTCACTTCACCAATTTGGACTATTTGTGTATATCCACTACCTGAAATCCAAATAAAAATCTATTTAAATTACAGGTTGTAATGAAACAAAATAGGAAAAACGCCAAAGGGGATGAATACTTTTGCAAGGCATTGTAAGTTTCCCTGCATTAAAGTCCCCGGCCACTAGGAGTGCCGCCTCCGGGTGAGCGGTTTCCTGTTTGCTTATTTCATGCACCAGCTGTTGTTTACAAATATGCACAGACCCCCCCCCGCTAGCTGAATATCCATGTCATCATTCAGCCACGATTCCGTGAAACATAAGATGTTACAGTTTTTGATGTCCCGTTGGCAGGATATTTGTGCTCGTACCTAATTTATTGTCCAATGATTGTACGTTGGAGAGTAATACTGACGGTAACCGCAGCTTTCCCACTTAGCCGTTGGCGGATTCTTACGAGGCACCCTGCTCTGTGTCCTCTGTACCTGCGTCTCTTTCTCTTGCCAATGACGGGGATGTTGGCCTTGTCGGGTGTTCGAAGCACATCCTGTGCGTCTAATCCGAGGTGAGTGATCGTTGTCCTGATATCCAGAAGATTTTTTTTTGCCGTAAAATATGTTGTCAGAAACATTATGTACAAAATAAGTTACAAATAACGCAAAAAAAAACCCCACATAAAAGCACAATTGGTTGGGCGCCATTACAACATATGGTTCAGTCTATGAAGGGTGTCTCAGGAGGTCTGGGTACTGTGTATATGGTTCAGTCTATGAAGGGTGTCTCAGGAGGTCTGGGTACTGTGTATATGGTTCAGTCTATGAAGGGTGTCTCAGGAGGTCTGGGTACTGTGTATATGGTTTAGTCTATGAAGGGTGTCTCAGGAGGTCTGGGTACTGTGTATATGGTTCAGTCTATGAAGGGTGTCTCAGGAGGTCTGGGTACTGTGTATATGGTTTAGTCTATGAAGGGTGTCTCAGGAGGTCTGGGTACTGTGTATATGGTTCAGTCTATGAAGGGTGTCTCAGGAGGTCTGGGTACTGTGTATATGGTTCAGTCTATGAAGGGTGTCTCAGGAGGTCTGGGTACTGTGTATATGGTTTAGTCTATGAAGGGTGTCTCAGGAGGTCTGGGTACTGTGTATATGGTTCAGTCTATGAAGGGTGTCTCAGGAGGTCTGGGTACTGTGTATATGGTTTAGTCTATGAAGGGTGTCTCAGGAGGTCTGGGTACTGTGTATATGGTTCAGTCTATGAAGGGTGTCTCAGGAGGTCTGGGTACTGTGTATATGGTTCAGTCTATGAAGGGTGTCTCAGGAGGTCTGGGTACTGTGTATATGGTTTAGTCTATGAAGGGTGTCTCAGGAGGTTTGGGTACTGTGTATATGGTTTAGTCTATGAAGGGTGTCTCAGGAGGTCTGGGTACTGTGTATATGGTTCAGTCTATGAAGGGTGTCTCAGGAGGTCTGGGTACTGTGTATATGGTTCAGTCTATGAAGGGTGTCTCAGGAGGTCTGGGTACTGTATATATGGTTCAGTCTATGAAGGGTGTCTCAGGAGGTCTGGGTACTGTGTATATGGTTCAGTCTATGAAGGGTGTCTCAGGAGGTCTGGGTACTGTGTATATGGTTTAGTCTATGAAGGGTGTCTCAGGAGGTCTGGGTACTGTGTATATGGTTCAGTCTATGAAGGGTGTCTCAGGAGGTCTGGGTACTGTGTATATGGTTCAGTCTATGAAGGGTGTCTCAGGAGGTCTGGGTACTGTGTATATGGTTTAGTCTATGAAGGGTGTCTCAGGAGGTCTGGGTACTGTGTATATGGTTTAGTCTATGAAGGGTGTCTCAGGAGGTCTGGGTACTGTGTATATGGTTCAGTCTATGAAGGGTGTCTCAGGAGGTCTGGGTACTGTGTATATGGTTCAGTCTATGAAGGGTGTCTCAGGAGGTCTGGGTACTGTGTATATGGTTCAGTCTATGAAGGGTGTCTCAGGAGGTCTGGGTACTGTGTATATGGTTTAGTCTATGAAGGGTGTCTCAGGAGGTCTGGGTACTGTGTATATGGTTCAGTCTATGAAGGGTGTCTCAGGAGGTCTGGGTACTGTGTATATGGTTCAGTCTATGAAGGGTGTCTCAGGAGGTCTGGGTACTGTATATATGGTTCAGTCTATGAAGGGTGTCTCAGGAGGTCTGGGTACTGTGTATATGGTTCAGTCTATGAAGGGTGTCTCAGGAGGTCTGGGTACTGTGTATATGGTTTAGTCTATGAAGGGTGTCTCAGGAGGTCTGGGTACTGTGTATATGGTTCAGTCTATGAAGGGTGTCTCAGGAGGTCTGGGTACTGTGTATATGGTTCAGTCTATGAAGGGTGTCTCAGGAGGTCTGGGTACTGTGTATATGGTTTAGTCTATGAAGGGTGTCTCAGGAGGTCTGGGTACTGTGTATATGGTTTAGTCTATGAAGGGTGTCTCAGGAGGTCTGGGTACTGTGTATATGGTTCAGTCTATGAAGGGTGTCTCAGGAGGTCTGGGTACTGTGTATATGGTTCAGTCTATGAAGGGTGTCTCAGGAGGTCTGGGTACTGTGTATATGGTTCAGTCTATGAAGGGTGTCTCAGGAGGTCTGGGTACTGTGTATATGGTTTAGTCTATGAAGGGTGTCTCAGGAGGTCTGGGTACTGTGTATATGGTTCAGTCTATGAAGGGTGTCTCAGGAGGTCTGGGTACTGTGTATATGGTTCAGTCTATGAAGGGTGTCTCAGGAGGTCTGGGTACTGTGTATATGGTTCAGTCTATGAAGGGTGTCTCAGGAGGTCTGGGTACTGTGTATATGGTTCAGTCTATGAAGGGTGTCTCAGGAGGTCTGGGTACTGTGTATATGGTTTAGTCTATGAAGGGTGTCTCAGGAGGTCTGGGTACTGTGTATATGGTTCAGTCTATGAAGGGTGTCTCAGGAGGTCTGGGTACTGTGTATATGGTTCAGTCTATGAAGGGTGTCTCAGGAGGTCTGGGTACTGTGTATATGGTTCAGTCTATGAAGGGTGTCTCAGGAGGTCTGGGTACTGTGTATATGGTTCAGTCTATGAAGGGTGTCTCAGGAGGTCTGGGTACTGTGTATATGGTTTAGTCTATGAAGGGTGTCTCAGGAGGTCTGGGTACTGTGTATATGGTTCAGTCTATGAAGGGTGTCTCAGGAGGTCTGGGTACTGTGTATATGGTTCAGTCTATGAAGGGTGTCTCAGGAGGTCTGGGTACTGTGTATATGGTTTAGTCTATGAAGGGTGTCTCAGGAGGTCTGGGTACTGTGTATATGGTTCAGTCTATGAAGGGTGTCTCAGGAGGTCTGGGTACTGTGTATATGGTTCAGTCTATGAAGGGTGTCTCAGGAGGTCTGGGTACTGTGTATATGGTTCAGTCTATGAAGGGTGTCTCAGGAGGTCTGGGTACTGTGTATATGGTTCAGTTTATGAAGGGTGTCTCAGGAGTCTGGGTACTGTGTATATGGTTCAGTCTATGAAGGGTGTCTCAGGAGGTCTGGGTACTGTGTATATGGTTCAGTCTATGAAGGGTGTCTCAGGAGGTCTGGGTACTGTGTATATGGTTCAGTCTATGAAGGGTGTCTCAGGAGGTCTGGGTACTGTGTATATGGTTCAGTCTATGAAGGGTGTCTCAGGAGGTCTGGGTACTGTGTATATGGTTCAGTCTATGAAGGGTGTCTCAGGAGGTCTGGGTACTGTGTATATGGTTCAGTCTATGAAGGGTGTCTCAGGAGGTCTGGGTACTGTGTATATGGTTCAGTCTATGAAGGGTGTCTCAGGAGGTCTGGGTACTGTGTATATGGTTCAGTCTATGAAGGGTGTCTCAGGAGGTCTGGGTACTGTGTATATGGTTCAGTCTATGAAGGGTGTCTCAGGAGGTCTGGGTACTGTGTATATGGTTCAGTCTATGAAGGGTGTCTCAGGAGGTCTGGGTACTGTGTATATGGTTTAGTCTATGAAGGGTGTCTCAGGAGGTCTGGGTACTGTGTATATGGTTCAGTCTATGAAGGGTGTCTCAGGAGGTCTGGGTACTGTGTATATGGTTCAGTCTATGAAGGGTGTCTCAGGAGGTCTGGGTACTGTGTATATGGTTCAGTCTATGAAGGGTGTCTCAGGAGGTCTGGGTACTGTGTATATGGTTCAGTCTATGAAGGGTGTCTCAGGAGGTCTGGGTACTGTGTATATGGTTTAGTCTATGAAGGGTGTCTCAGGAGGTCTGGGTACTGTGTATATGGTTCAGTCTATGAAGGGTGTCTCAGGAGGTCTGGGTACTGTGTATATGGTTCAGTCTATGAAGGGTGTCTCAGGAGGTCTGGGTACTGTGTATATGGTTCAGTCTATGAAGGGTGTCTCAGGAGGTCTGGGTACTGTGTATATGGTTTAGTCTATGAAGGGTGTCTCAGGAGGTCTGGGTACTGTGTATATGGTTCAGTTTATGAAGGGTGTCTCAGGAGGTCTGGGTACTGTGTATATGGTTTAGTCTATGAAGGGTGTCTCAGGAGGTCTGGGTACTGTGTATATGGTTCAGTTTATGAAGGGTGTCTCAGGAGGTCTGGGTACTGTGTATATGGTTTAGTCTATGAAGGGTGTCTCAGGAGGTCTGGGTACTGTGTATATGGTTCAGTCTATGAAGGGTGTCTCAGGAGGTCTGGGTACTGTGTATATGGTTCAGTCTATGAAGGGTGTCTCAGGAGGTCTGGGTACTGTGTATATGGTTCAGTCTATGAAGGGTGTCTCAGGAGGTCTGGGTACTGTGTATATGGTTCAGTCTATGAAGGGTGTCTCAGGAGGTCTGGGTACTGTGTATATGGTTTAGTCTATGAAGGGTGTCTCAGGAGGTCTGGGTACTGTGTATATGGTTCAGTCTATGAAGGGTGTCTCAGGAGGTCTGGGTACTGTGTATATGGTTTAGTCTATGAAGGGTGTCTCAGGAGGTCTGGGTACTGTATATATGGTTTAGTCTATGAAGGGTGTCTCAGGAGGTCTGGGTACTGTATATATGGTTTAGTCTATGAAGGGTGTCTCAGGAGGTCTGGGTACTGTGTATATGGTTCAGTTTATGAAGGGTGTCTCAGGAGGTCTGGGTACTGTGTATATGGTTTAGTCTATGAAGGGTGTCTCAGGAGGTCTGGGTACTGTATATATGGTTCAGTCTATGAAGGGTGTCTCAGGAGGTCTGGGTACTGTGTATATGGTTTAGTCTATGAAGGGTGTCTCAGGAGGTCTGGGTACTGTGTATATGGTTCAGTCTATGAAGGGTGTCTCAGGAGGTCTGGGTACTGTGTATATGGTTTAGTCTATGAAGGGTGTCTCAGGAGGTCTGGGTACTGTATATATGGTTCAGTCTATGAAGGGTGTCTCAGGAGGTCTGGGTACTGTGTATATGGTTTAGTCTATGAAGGGTGTCTCAGGAGGTCTGGGTACATGTTCCTCCTTCAGTTCCTCCTGTTCCCCGGGGTAGTGTGACCCCAGATGAAATGATATGGGGCATGTTCTCCACACATATACATATACACATATACACACATGCACGCACATGCACACACATACACAAAGATTGACCACCCAACCCCCAGGGTATAACCAGGGGTGGAAAGAATACTGAAATATGCTACTCAAGTAGAAGTCCTGTTACTTTAATGGCATTTTACTCAGTAGAATTAAAACTACTGGTGTAAAAGTAAAAATAAGCTAATTTAATAAGAATTTAAGCAAAATAAAGCACATAATCAAAAACAATTTACCGTTCACGCGCTTTTCCTCACTCATTCACTCCCTCTTTACATCACTCCCTCTCTCCCAAACTCCCTCTTTCCCTCATTCCCCCACTCACTCACCCACTCACTCACTCACCCATACAATGACAAATGGGGAGTGCCAAGGCACACTGGACTTACCTAAAGGACTTGATATCAAATTAGCTCTGGAGGCGACAACAGAACATCATGGAAATACAAATGAATGAGCAAACCCTCCTAAAAAAGAGATTGGGCTATAGAAGTTGCATTAGATTGATAATCTATATCGGCTCCATGTACAGGGTACATTAGGTTATGTAGTGTTCCATCAGCAAAAAAAACAAAGGAACTCTGCTCTAGCGCCTTCACTTCCCTCAGAACTTGCTGTTCGGGGTTTCGACAGGAGCTGATTTTCAAAGTGAATCAAGTCTATCCCGGCTCAGTGCTAAAAGGAAGCTCACAGGTCGACAGTGGTAGGGCCTGTGTTCACTTTGAGGGACCAGCTTCTTAATGTGTGGAAAGGAATGGAACAAATCCATCTTGTCTGGCACACAGGCAAGGTACTCATCCAGCTCCCCTATACCTTTTGACCCTTTTGGTCATCAGTGATGAGGAGAAATCTTCTTCGTCAGATTGGATGCTCTGTCTCGTCCTCAGTCAGTGTGTCAAGATGATGCTTCGGGTAGATCAAACCTGTAGAGTGGCAAATACGCTACATACACATTGAATATTTGTGCAAATTCTGCTTTATGTGGCAAATTAGTTCCTCATATCACTGACCTCAGGAGGCTGAAGAAATGTGGCTTGTCACCTAAAACCCTCAGAAACTTTTACAGATGCACAATTGAGAGCATCCTGTCGGGCTGTATCACCGTCTGGTATGGTAACTGCACCGCCCACAACCGCAAGGCTCTCCAGAGGGTGGTGCGTTCTGCACAACACATCAACGGGAGCAAACTACCTGCCCTCCAGGACAACAACAGCACCCGATGTGATAGGAAGGCCAAAAAGATCATCAAGGACAACAACCACCCGAGCCACTGCCTGTTCACCCCGCTATCATCCAGAAGGCGAGGTCAGTACAGGTGCATCAAAGCTGGGACAGAGAGATTGAAAAGCAGCTTCTATCTCAAGGCCATCAGACTGTTAAAAAACTCTTAGGGATCGCAAACCGCTAGCTGGACACTTTTCGACAACATCCGGTGAAATTGGAGCGCGCCAAATTCAAATTACAAAATCGTAATATTAAACATTCATGAATATACAAGTGTCTTACATCATTTAAAATAGTAACTTCTTGTTAATCCAACTGCGTTGTCAGATTTCAAAAAGGCTTTATGGCGAAAGCATACCATGCGATTATCTGAGGACAGCGCCCCACATCCCAAAACTTTTTTCAACCAAATCGAATCAAATTTATTTATATAGCCCTTCTTACATCAGCTGATATATCAAAGTGCTGTACAGAAACCCAGCCTAAAACTCGGTGGCTAGGAAAAACTCCCTAGATAGGCCAAAACCTAGGAAGAAACCTAGAGAGGAACCAGGCTATGAGGGGTGGCGATTATAACAGAACATGACCAAGATGTTCAAGTGTTCATAAATGACCAGCATGGTCAAATAATAGTAATCACAGTGAACAGGTCAGGTTTCCATAGCCGCAGGCAGAACAGTTGAAACTGGAGCAGCAGCACGGCCAGGTGGACTGGGGACAACAAGGAGTCATCATGCCAGGTAGTCCTGAGGCATGGTCCTCGGGCTCAGGTCCTCCGAGAGAGAGAAAGGAAGAAAGAAAGAAAGAAAGAGAGAAAAAAAGAAAGAGAGAATTAGAGAGAGCATACTTAAATTCATACAGGACATTGGATAAGACAGGATAAATACTCCAGATATAACAGACTGACCCTAGTCCCCCGACACATAAACTACTGCAGCATAAATACTGGAGACTGAGACTGGAGGGGTCAGGAGACACTGTGGCCCCATCCGATGATACCCCCTGACAAGGCCAAACAGGCAGGATATAACCCCACCCACTTTGTCATAGCACAGCCCCCACACCACTAGAGGGAAATCTTCAACCACCAACTTACCATCCTGAGACAAGGCCGAGTATAGCCCACAAAGATCTCCGCCACGGCACAACCCAAGGGGGGGCGCCAACCCAGCCAGGAAGACCACGTCAGTGACTCAACCCACTCAAGTGACGCACCCCTCCTAGGGACGGCATGGAAGAGCACCAGTAAGCCAGTGACTCAGCCCCTGTAATAGGGTTAGAGGCAGAGAATCCTAGTGGAGAGAGGGGAACCGGCCAGGCAGAGACAGCAAGGGCAGTTCGTTGCTCCAGTGCCTTTCCGTTCACCTTCACACTCCTGGGCCAGACTACACTCAATCATAGGACCTACTGAAGAGATGACTCTTCAATAAGGACTTAAAGGTTGAGACCGAGTCTGCATCTCACACATGGGTAGGCAGACCATTCCATAAAAATGGAGCTCTATAGAAGAAAGCCCTGCCTCCAGCTGTTTGATTAGAAATTCTAGGGACAATTAGGAGGCCTGCGTCTTGTGACCGTAGCGTACGTGTAGGTATGTACGGCTGGACCAAATCAGAAAGATAGGTAGGAGCAAGCCCATGTAATGCTTTGTAGGTTAGCAGTAAAACCTTGAAATCAGCCCTTGCCTTAACAGGAAGCCAGTGTAGAGAGGCTAGCACTGGAATAATATGATCAAATTTTGGGGTTTTAGTCAAGATTCTAGCAGCCGTGTTTAGCACTAACTGAAGTTTATTTAGTGCTTTATCCATGTAGCCGGAAAGTAGAGCATTGCAGTAGTCTAACCTAGAAGTAACAAAAGCATGGATTAATTTTTCTACATTTTTGGACAGAACATTTCAGATTTTTCCAATGTTACGTAAATGGAAAAATGCTGTCCTTGAAACAGTCTTGATATGTTTGTCAAAAGAGAGATCAGGGTTCAGAGAAACGCCGAGGTCCTTCACAGTTTTATTTGAGACGACTGTACAACCATCAAGATTTATTGTCAGATTCAACAGAAGATCTCTTTGTTTCTTGGAACCTAGAACAAGCATCTCTGTTTTGTCCGAGTTTAAAAGTAGAACGTTTGCAGCCATCCACTTCCTTATGTCTGAAACACAGGCTTCCAGCAAGGGCAATTTTGGGGCTTCACCATTTTTTATTGAAATGTACAGCTGTGTGTCATCCGCATAGCAGTGAAAGTTAACATTATGTTTTTGAATGACATCCCCAAGAGGTAAAATATATAGTGAAAACAATAGTGGTCCTTTAACAGAACCTTGAGGAACACCGAAATTTACAGTTGATTTGTCAGAGGACCAGCACCGGCTTCACAAAATCACAAATAGCGATAAAATAAATCACTTACCTTTGAAGATCTTCCGCTGTTTGCAATCCCAAGGGTCCCAGCTACACAATGAATGTTTGTTTTGTTCAATAAAGTCCTTCTTTATATCCAAAAAAGTCAGTTTAGTTGGCACCATTGATTTTCACTAATCTACTCCTTCAACATGCATACAAAGGAATCCAAAAAGCTACTGGTAAACTTCGTCCAAACAAGTCAAACAATGTTTCTAATCAATCCTCAGGTACCCTAATATGTAAATAAACGATAATATTTCAGACGGACAGAACGATGTTCAATAGAAAAGGAAAATACCGAAGAGTGCGCCCTCGTTCACGTGCGCCAAAAGTCTACCTGTCCTGATGAGAACACCTTGGATAAAATACAACTACTTGTTCGTTTTTCAAGAAACAAGTCTGAAACCCTTTCTAAAGAATGTTGACATCTAGTGGAAGCCATAGGAACTGCAATCTGGGTCCGTTTGTTTTTGTATATCCCATAGGCTAGCATTGAAAAGGCCTGTGACCTCAAAAATAATTTCCGGATGGATTTTCATTGGGTTTTCGCCTGCCGTATCAGTTCTGTTATACTCACAGACATTATTTTAACAGTTTTAGAAACTTCAGAGTGTTTATATCCAATTATACCAAGTATATACATATCCTGGCTTCTGGACCTGAGTAACAGGCAGTTTACTTTGGGCACGTCAGTCATCCAGAAATTCATGATACTGCCCCCTAGCCTTAAGAAGATTTATTAAACAGCCATCACTAACACAGAGAGGCTGCTGCCTACATACAGACTTGAATCATTGGCCACTTTAATAAATGGATCACACTTTAAATAATGCCACTTTAATCATGTTTACATATCTTACATTACTCATCTCATATGTATATTCTGTGTTCTATACCATCTATTGCATCTTCCCTATGCCGCTCGGTCACCGCTCATCCATATACTTATATGTACATATTCTCATTCACCCCTTTAGATTTGTGTGTATTAGGTAGTTGTTGTGGAATTTGTTAGATTACTTGTTAGATATTACTGCACTGTCGGGAACTAGAAGCACAAGCATTTCGCTACACTCGCATTAACATCTGCTAACCACGTGTCTGTGACCATTAACATGTTATTTTAGTTGATCTTCCCTCTACATCGTTTCCTCAAGTCCGTGACTGTTTCTAGGTTGCGTCCCGGGTAAGAAACATCTCGCATCATGAGCTGGAAGGAGAACCGGTCACAGTCTCCTCCATCTGGAAGGAGAACCGGTCACAGTCTCCTCCATCTCCATTGTTGTTCTCTTTGAATGAAACTGAAGTTCTTTTTGGCACTTTTGAATGTCTTCCTGACCTCCATTATTCAGTTTGAACAGCTTGATTTGATTGTGTGTCCGTGTCTCTCTCTGTGTGTGTGTGTGTGTGTGTGTGTGTGTGTGTGTGTGTGTGTGTGTGTGTGTGTGTGTGTGTGTGTGTGTGTGTGTGTGTGTGTGTGTGTGTGTGTGTGTGTGTGTGTGTGTGTGTGTGTGTGTGTGTGTGTGTGTGTGTGTGTGTGTGTTTGTGTGTGTGTCTCTGTGTGTGTGTGTGTCTATGTGTGTTAATGTGTGTCTACGTGTGTCTGTGTGTGTCTGTGTCTCTGTGTGTGTCTGTGTGTGTCTGTGTCTCTGTGTGTGTCTGTGTGTGTGTGTGTGTGTGTGTGTGTCTGTGTCTGTGTGTGTCTATGTGTGTCTACGTGTGTCTGTGTTTGTGTGTGTGTCTATGTGTGTCTGTGTTTGCGTGTGTGTCTGTGTCTGTGTTTGTGTGTGTGTCTATGTGTGTCTGTGTTTGCGTGTGTGTCTATGTGTGTCTGTGCGTGTGTCTGTGCGTGTGTCTGTGTGTGTGTGTGTGTGTGTCTATGTGTGTCTGTGCGTGCGTTGTGTTTTCTCTCAGGGTTTTTCATTACCAGGCTCAGACTCAGTTTCATGAATCAAATGGAATACAGGAGTGAAAGCAGAATGGTCCCCACCAACTCCACTCTACTCACATTCCTTAAGTTAACATAAATATACTTAATCAAGTCAGTAGGACAAGCTTCTACTCCCCTGCAGAAGAGAGCACAGTGCATTAACCTCCATCTCTGGAACTGAGAAGCAGATCTGGGTTCAAATCAAAGAGGAAAGACAGTACAATTATTTCAAATAGTATTTGAACCCAGGTCTGTCTGAGAATCAGAAGCGTTCAGATCATTCTGCCTATGAAGTATTCGATCCTATGATATTGTGACATGGAGAATGGAAGCGTAACTTTTAAGTCTTCGTTAGTGTAATTATCCACGTGGGGTTTCTGACTACTCGTTACTGTACTATTAAAACTCATTAAACTCATTATTCAGACACATATTTACACGACGTTAAAGCGTATTACACCACGGTGTAACCCCACGTCATGTAGTTCAGTAAACTTCTAGAATAAACACGGTGAATTACTTTTCTCAAGCATAATGTCACGTACTGAGGGCTCTACCTACCAGAGGTTATTGTCCTGCTTAATGTCACGTACTGAGGGCTCTACCTACCAGAGGTTATTGTCCTGCTTAATGTCACGTACTGAGGGCTCTACCTACCAGAGGTTATTGTCCTGCATAATGTCACGTACTGAGGGCTCTACCTACCAGAGGTTATTGTCCTGCTTAATGTCACGTACTGAGGGCTCTACCTACCAGAGGTTATTGTCCTGCTTAATGTCACGTACTGAGGGCTCTACCTACCAGAGGTTATTGTCCTGCTTAATGTCACGTACTGAGGGCTCTACCTACCAGAGGTTATTGTCCTGCTTAATGTCACGTACTGAGGGCTCTACCTACCAGAGGTTATTGTCCTGCTTAATGTCACGTACTGAGGGCTCTACCTACCAGAGGTTATTGTCCTGCTTAATTTATTTTATTTTATTTTACCGTTATTTTACCAGGTAAGTTGACTGAGAACACGTTCTCATTTGCAGCAACGACCTGGGGAATAGTTACAGGGGAGAGGAGGGGGATGAATGAGCCAATTGTAAACTGGGGATTATTAGGTGACCGTGATGGTTGAGGGCCAGATTGGGAATTTAGCCAGGACACCGGGGTTAACACCCCTACTCTTACGATAAGTGCCATGGGATCTTTAATGACCTCAGAGAGTCAGGACACCCGTTTAACGTCCCATCCGAAAGACGGCACCCTACACAGAGCAGTGTCCCCAATCACTGCCCTGGGGCATTGGGATCTTTGTTTAGACCAGAGGAAAGAGTGCCTCCTACTGGCCCTCCAACACCACTTCCAGCAGCACCTGGTCTCCCATCCAGGGACTGACCAGGACCAACCCTGCTTAGCTTCAGAAGCAAGCCAGCAGTGGTATGCAGGGTGGTATGCTGCTGGCAAATGTCACGTACTGAGGGCTCTACCTACCAGAGGTTATTGTCCTGCTTAATGTCACGTACTGAGGGCTCTACCTACCAGAGGTTATTGTCCTGCTTAATGTCACGTACTGAGGGCTCTACCTACCAGAGGTTATTGTCCTGCTTAATGTCACGTACTGAGGGCTCTACCTACCAGAGGTTATTGTCCTGCTTAATGTCACGTACTGAGGGCTCTACCTACCAGAGGTTATTGTCCTGCTTAATGTCACGTACTGAGGGCTCTACCTACCAGAGGTTATTGTCCTGCTTAATGTCACGTTAATGACCCCAGGGCTCTACCTACCAGAGGTTATTGTCCTGCTTAATGTCACGTACTGAGGGCTCTACCTACCAGAGGTTATTGTCCTGCTTAATGTCACGTACTGAGGGCTCTACCTACCAGAGGTTATTGTCCTGCTTAATGTCACGTACTGAGGGCTCTACCTACCAGAGGTTATTGTCCTGCTTAATGTCACGTACTGAGGGCTCTACCTACCAGAGGTTATTGTCCTGCTTAATGTCACGTACTGAGGGCTGTACGTCATAGTGCATATTCACCTCTAACCCTTTTCAAATACCAACATTGCTATATTGACTTTAAGATAGGTCCTTAATGGCACCAACTTCTCACTCTAAGAAGTGCATCAATAAGTGATGAAACTGTGGTGAAAACGCTGTGACCCGTTCTGGTAAAACAGAGATGATGGGTGGGGTGCAGGGGAAGCTATTTCTCCATCATTATCCCAAGACTCTTATCATCAAGGATGTTTACAGAGAGAGTAGTGTAGTCGTTGGCAACATCCACCCTGGGAGGATGAAGAAGGAGGACGCGATGTTATCCTGTCACACACACACACACACACACACACCAGACACACACACACTGTGGTTGGCACAATCCACCCAGGGAAGATGAGGATGGACGACTCTATGTTATCCTGCTGAAACAAAAACTCATTATTCAGACACATATTTACAGCATCTGTATATTATCACATTTTGAGAGATTTAGTGAAACTCCTAATATTTCACTGTGGCACAATCCATGGTTCTATTTTAACACCTGTATTGTCCTACAACTCTGAATGATTAGTAGCCCTATAGACAACATCTTGTGTAGGCTCGGTGGTCAGAGAGAGAGAGAGGGGTGGGTGGGGAGGTAAGTTCCAGGATGTAGATAAGGATGTTATGTTTGATATAGTGGTGAGAGGGTCCAGAGGGCCCAGCGTCTTTAAACCACAGGAGATACCAGTGTGTGTGTGTGTGTGTGTGTGTGTGTGTGTGTGTGTGTGTGTGTGTGTGTGTGTGTGTGTGTGTGTGTGTGTGTGTGTGTGTGTGTGTGTGTGTGTGTGTGTGTGTGTGTGTGTGTGTGTGTGTGTGTGTGTGTGTGTGTGTGTGTACAGGAGCATGACCAGGTCTATAACCCCACAGGGGACATCATGGTTGTATTCATTAGAGCACACCCATAGCAAACGTTTTGCAATGGAAATACAAAAAAATAGGAGCTTTTCTCATTGGACACGCCCAGGTAGTCCCTCCCTCTTTCAGTAAGTTTTCTACCTATCGGAGCCTCTAATGATAATGACCCAGGGCCCTTCAGATATAATAGACATCCTGATTCTAGCCTAGAAAACGATTTTGTCATCCACGGTCATTCACTTTATCACCACTACTTTAGACCCCATTTACCCCACGCCATGTGCAGTGGCTAGTCTAGCATGTAATTACGAAGGCAGTCTTGAGTATGTTGTCCAGACCTGACAGAGGTAAAGTAACCAACCTACTCCCCTGAATTTTAGAGGAGGTCATCGGTTTCCGTTAGCTGATCGTGCTATCAACAACAGGAACGTTCTTCTGTTGCTAGGTCGACTCCTTCTACCATTTTATAATTATATTAACCATCAGTAATTACCGGCCTATAACCATTGATTTATATATACACTAGATGACTGACAGGAGGGCTCTGGTTTTGACGCCATCTCGCCTCCATCTTCCCACTCCCCCCCCCCCCTAAAGAGCTCCAATCCACGTAATCTGTTGGTGATATTAAATATTAGCGATAGCGATATCACCGTTCAACATAGACGTTCTATTTTCTCCCGAGATTTCAAAAGCAATTTGTATGTTGATGTAGTGGCCCCGTTGGTTATGAATGTTTCAACCTCTGTGTTGAGAAGTCATGTTTTTACTGTCTGTTCCTGGTTTCAAAGAGTACCTAAAACGACAACCAACCATGAGCCTGGGTCTTTGGTCAGGTGCTTGATCTTCCCACGGGAGATTATAAAGGCACAAATCGGCCGCGGTAAGCGACAAAAGGCGTCAAAACGCATGTTTTGAAAGTGGCGAGGTTCGTGGCGCTCGCTCCCATGGAAGATGAAATTAGCTGAAGTCTTGAGCGGCCTCTGGGCACGGTTGACCAATGAGCAGAGTTCATCATGTCAACCAATCAAACAATATTTGAATGACAACATTCGAGATGACAACAACCCGGTCACGTGGTATGAGAGTTTTCCTGCGTTTCAATTGCCCAGATTTCATGGTTTTATTTAAGGGCTGTGTATGGTAACTTAACCCTAGTTGAAGGAAAAAGGAAACCGCACACTGCTCTTGATAGTATCACCGATATTTAATAAGCTTTACGTATCGGCCACACGGCCTTCGTCAGAGCTTTTGTGATTTTTTTGAAATTTGCACCCTTATGTAGACCTGGCCCCACCCACATCCGTTCTCCAACCCCCTTCGATGTGTGGGTGGGGCCAGGTCTACATAAGGGTGCAAATTTCAAAAAAATCACAAAAGCTCTGACGAAGGCCGTGTGGCCGATACGTAAAGCTTATTAAATATCGGTGATACTATCAAGAGCAGTGTGCGATTTCCTTTTTCCTTCATCTTGTTCAACTGTTACCATGCACCTACAAATAAGATTGCTCAGATGTGCGAGTGCCTTTTGAATTTTGTTTAACTTTAACAAATAACCACTCCTTTAACGCACCAAACAAAAAAAAAAGATGTCACTTCCTGTTTGGAAGAGCGAGGATGAAGTGCGATCTGAATCCAATGCGCCTCGTTGGACTTTTGATTATTGTTCTGCAGCCTCTGCTGCTCTTTCAGGTGAAGCGGCCTCTTTGTTTCATGCAGCGCCAGAGCGATTCTTCCCACTGTCGGGAGAAATGGTAATGCATGTTAATATATGCTAATTGCGTTCAAATAAAGGTTGCTTCCCTTCCACGCCCACAACGGAAGCACAATCACGGCCCTCGGATTTGCAGGTGGACGCATTAGAACAGACCCAGGGTCTGTTTCTATGACGGCAGATATGCTTAGTGTTGTTTCTTTGAAACCAGCAACTCAACCAATCAATCAACCGCTGCCTGTGAATAACAACAACCGATTTTACACGATTTGTGCATTCATGAGTGTTCCACAGAGCTATAATGTTTACCAGCTGGGCCTCTCTCTCTCTCTCTCTCTCTCTCTCTCTCTCTCTCTCTCTCTCTCTCTCTCTCTCTCTCTCTCTCTCTCTCCGTCTCTCCGTCGCTCCGTCTCTCTCTCTCTCTGTCTCTCCGTCTCTCCGTCTCTCTCTCTCTGTCTCTCTGTCTCTCTGTCTCTCTCTCCCTCTCTGTCTCTCTCACTCTCTGTCTCTCTGTTTTTCTAGGCAGTCCCAGTCAGTTTGTGGCTGCTGGTTTGGCACTGTTCTCCAATGGGGAAAAAGCAGACACCATTCAAAGTAGTCTTTGTTATCTGTTTTGAACAGAAAAGTGTTTTTTTGTGCATGAGGCACATTTTCAACATAGCTTGTGTTTTAAGCTTTCGTCGTGAGAGTGAAGTTGTTGTTAGTTGTAGATAAACACAAAACGTGCTAGCTGCTAGTGCCGCTAGTGCCGCTAGTAGAGCTAGTGCTGCTAGTGCTGCTAGTGCTGCTAGTGCCGCTAGTGCCGCTAGTCCAGCTAGTAGAGCTAGTGCTGCTAGTGCTGCTAGTGCTGCTAGTGAAGCTAGGGCTGCTAGTGCTGCTAGTAGAGCTAGTAGAGCTAGTGCTGCTAGTGCTGCTAGTGCTGCTAGTGCCGCTAGTCCAGCTAGTAGAGCTAGTGCTGCTAGTGCTGCTAGTGCTGCTAGTGCAGCTAGTGCTGCTAGTGAAGCTAGGGCTGCTAGTGCTGCTAGTGAAGCTAGTGCCGCTAGTGCTGAGACAGGGTTAAGGGTACCAGATTGTTTGGTCTGAGGGTAGTCCTCCAGGGATAAGGGTACCAGATTGTTTGGTCTGAGGGTAGTTCTCCAGGGATAAGGGTACCAGATTGTTTGGTCTGAGGGTATTCCTCCAGGGTTAAGGGTACCAGATTGTTTGGTCTGAGGGTATTCCTCCAGGGTTAAGGGTACCAGATTGTTTGGTCTGAGGGTAGTTCTCCAGGGTTAAGGGTACCAGATTGTTTGGTCTGAGGGTATTCCTCCAGGGTTAAGGGTACTGTACTTGTCACGCCCTGGCCTTAGTTATCTTTGTTTTCTTTATTATTTTAGTTAGGTCAGGGTGTGACATGGGGGATGTATGTGTTTTAGTATTGTCTAGGGGGTTTTGTATGTTTATGGGTGCTGTGGCTTAGTTGGTTAAAGTGTCTAGTCTAGGTGTATGTATGTCTGTGGTTGCCTAGATTGTTTCTCAATTAGAGACAGCTGTCTATCGTTGTCTCTGATTGGGAACCATATTTAGGCAGCCATATTCATTAGGTAGTTCGTGGGTGATTGTCTATGTCTATACATTTTACATTTACATTTTAGTCATTTAGCAGACGCTCTTATCCAGAGCGACTTACGGTAGAGTGCATACATTTTATTACATTTTTACATACTGAGACAAGGATATCCCTACTGGCCAAACCCTCCCTACCGGCCAAACCCTCCCTAACCCGGACGACGCTATGCCAATTGTGCGTCGCCCCACGGATCTCCCGGTTGCGGCCGGCTGCGACAGAGCCTGGGCGCGAACCCAGCCCAGCCTGGGCGCGAACCCAGAGACTCTGGTGGTGCAGCTAGCACTGCGATGCAGTGCCCTAGACCACTGCGCCACCCGGGAGACAATACGTTAGTTGCTTGTGTCTGCACTTTCGTTTTATAGCTTCACGTTCGTTTGTTGTTTTGATTAGTTTGTCAGTGTTCTTCGTTATAATTAAAAGAAGATGTATTGTTGTCACGCTGCGCCTTGGTCCTCCTCTCTTCAATGTTACGACGATCGTGACAGTACTGCGTGTATGAAAGTTAATTCTAGCCGATAGACAGGATTTAGATAGGACAGTGAGGTGATAGCTGTGCGTCGACATCTTCAGTGATAAGTGCACTGTACTATAAACACAAAGTTGGTATTTTGTTTTATTTGTCAGAGTTCTGTACGGACACCTCACATTTAGATGATATATTCATGATTTAGATACTAAAGTTAGGATTTATTCTCTAAAGTGAGGATTTATTCTCTAAAGTTAGAATTTATTCTCTAAAGTTAGGATTTATTCTCTAAAGTGAGGCGATTGTTGTTGAGTTGACAGCTTCAGGGAGCCCTAGATGGGTCCTCGGAGTCCTTCAGTGAGGTCCTCTGGGGCTGACTAACCTCATGCTTCAGTGCGCTCAACATATTGCCTAACTGACTGCATGAGTGCATCCCAAATGGCAACTTATTCCCTATTTTAGTGCACTACTTTAGACAAGGACCCATAGACCTCTGGTCAACAGTAGTGCACTACATAGGGAATAGGGTGCCATTTGCGACGCACTTTCTGGCTTACTGACCTGCTTCAACTGACTCCTCTCTCACGTCTCCTGGACTCATGCGGGGCCGTGTAAAAGAGATTTAATGGGAGTAGGAGTTAAGAAAGCAAAAGAAAGCCTAAAGCCTGCTGAAGAAAGCCCTCCTTTGTGTGTGTGTGTGTGTGTGTGCAGTGTGTGCAGTGTGTGTGTGTGTGCAGTGTGTGTGCAGTGTGTGTGCAGTGTGTGTGTGTGTGTGTGTGTGTGTGTGTGTGTGTGTGTGTGTGTGTGTGTGTGTGTGTGTGTGTGTGTGTGTGTGTGTGTGTGTGTGTGTGTGTGTGTGTGTGTGTGTGTGTGTGTGTGTGAACATCCAGTAGCTATACTTCCCCCCACCACCCCTGTACCTCTACCCTCCAGCATGGGTTCTACTAGAAAGCCTGCGGCAGTGTAAACCCATTCAAACCAAACACCCTACGCTTCTGCTTGACTTTGGAAACCTGTTTGGAATGTTGAGTTAAAAAAATATATAAAAGGGCCTCGTTGTGTGACGATTGTGGATTGATTCTCTCTGTCTCCTCTGAGATCTCTGGGAAATGAGCCCTTGGAGGGTTCTTATGGTAAAACCAATACATCCACCTGAATACATTGACTGAGTCCCAAATGGGACACTAGTCTCTACATAGTGCACTTATGTTGATCAGAGTCCTATGATCACTATGATCACAATGAGTCCTATGATCACTATGAGTCATATGATCATTATGAGCACTATGAGTCCTATGAGTTCTATGAGCACTATGAGCACTATGAGTCCTATGAGTCCTATGAGTCCTATGAGCACTATGAGCACTATGAGTCCTATGAGCACTATGAGCCCTATGAGTCCTATAAGCACTATGAGCACTATGAGTCCTATGAGTCATATGAGCACTATGAGCACTATGAGTCATATGAGCACTATGAGCACTATGAGTCATATGAGCACTATGAGCCCTATGAGTCCTATGAGTCCTATAAGCACTGTGAGCACTATGAGCACTATGAGTCCTATGAGTCCTATAAGCACTGTGAGCACTATGAGCACTATGAGTCCTATGAGCACTGTGAGCACTATGAGCACTATGAGCCCTATGAGTCCTATGAGCACTATGAGTCCTATGAGCACTATGAGCACTATGAGTCCTATGAGCACTATGAGCCCTATGAGTCCTATGAGTCCTATGAGCACTATGAGCACTATGAGTCCTATGAACACTATGAGCCCTATGAGTCCTATAAGCACTATAAGCACTATGAGTCCTATGAGCACTATGAGCACTATGAGTCCTATGAGCACTATGAGCCCTATGAGTCCTATGAGCACTATGAGCACTATGAGTCCTATGAGCACTATGAGCCCTATGAGTCCTATAAGCACTATAAGCACTATGAGCACTATGAGTCCTATGAGTCCTATGAGCACTATGAGTCCTATGAGCACTATGAGCACTATGAGTCCTGTGAGCACTATGAGCCCTATGAGTCATATAAGCACTATGAGCCCTATGAGCACTATGAGCACTATTAGCACTATGAGCCCTATGAGCACTATGAGTTCTATGAGTCCTATATGCACTGTGAGCACTATGAGCACTATGAGCCCTATGAGTCCTATAAGCAATATGAGCCCTATGAGTCCTATGAGCACTATGAGTTCTATGAGTCCTATAAGCACTGTGAGCACTATGAGCCCTATGAGTCCTATAAGCACTATGAGCCCTATGAGCACTATGAGTTCTATGAGTCCTATAAGCTCTGTGAGCACTATGAGTCCTATAAGCACTGTGAGCACTATGAGTCCTATGAGTCCTATAAGCACTATGAGCCCTATGAGTCCTATAAGCACTATAAGCACTATGAGCCTTTGAGCACTATGAGCCCTATGAGCACTATGAGCACTATGAGCACTATGAGTCCTATGAGCACTATGAGCCCTATGAGCACTATGAGCACTATGAGTCCTATGAGCACTATGAGCACTATGAGCACTATAAGCACTATGAGTCCTATGAGCACTATGAGTCCTATAAGCACTATGAGCCCTATGAGCACTATGAGTCCTATGAGCACTCTGAGTCCTATGAGCACTATGAGTCCTATGAGCACTATGAGCCCTATGAGTCCTATGAGCACTATGAGTCCTATGAGCACTATGAGCCCTATGAGCACTATGAGCACTATGAGGCCTATAAGCACTATGAGCACTATGAGTCCTATAAGCACTATGAGCACTATGAGCACTATGAGCACTATGAGCACTATAAGCACTATGAGCACTATAAGCACTATGAGTCCTATGAGCACTATGAGTCCTATGAGTCCTATGAGCACTATGAGCACTATGAGTCCTATGAGCACTATGAGCCCTATGAGCACTATGAGCACTATGAGTCTTATGAGCACTATGAGCACTATGAGTCCTATGAGCACTATGAACAGACATTCAACCAGACCTGATTAGTAGAAAAACGTGCATATGAACAGAATACATAGTTTCCTCAGACAGTCCCTCCTGAGAGTATCTCTAAACTGTCTTGAGGCGAGAGGCCAGACTGAGAGACCGGCCAGACTGAGAGACCGGCCAGACTGAGAGACCGGCCATACTGAGAGACGGGCCAGACTGAGAGACGGGCCAGACTGAGAGACCGGCAGGCACGGTGACTCACTAAAGAGTATGGCGGCACCGTGTTTTCTTCTCCACTCCACCCAGCCAGAGTTGGGTTGGGTTAGGTTGGGGGGGGGGGGGGGGTAGAGGTGGTGGGTTGTAGGCTAGCCCACACAGCCAGAGTTGGGTTGGGTTAGGTTGGGGGGGGGGGGTAGAGGTGGTGGGTTGTAGGCTAGCCCACACAGCCAGAGTTGGGTTGGGTTAGGTTGGGGGGGTAGAGGTGGTGGGTTGTAGGTTAGCCCACACAGCCAGAGTTGGGTTGGGTTAGGTTGGGGGGGGGGGGTCGGGGTGGTGGGTTTTCGGCTCGCCCACACAGCCAGAGTTGGGTTGGGTTAGGTTGGGGGGGTGGGGGGTAGAGGTGGTGGGTTGTAGGCTAGCCCACACAGCTAGAGTTGGGTTGGGTTAGGTTGGGGGGGGGGGTTTGAGGTGGTGGGTTGTAGGCTAGCCCACACAGCCAGAGTTGGGTTGGGTTAGGTTGGGGGGGGTAGAGGTGGTGGGTTGTAGGCTAGCCCACACAGCCAGAGTTGGGTTGGGTTAGGTTGGGGGGGGGGGGGGGTAGAGGTGGTGGGTTGTAGGCTAGCCCACACAGCCAGAGTTGGGTTGGGTTAGGTTGGAGGGGTAGAGGTGGTGGGTTGTAGGCTAGCCCACACAGCCAGAGTTGGGTTGGGTTAGGTTGGGGGGGGGGGGGGGGGGGTAGAGGTGGTGGGTTGTAGGCTAGCCCACACAGCCAGAGTTGGGTTGGGTTAGGTTGGGGGGGGGGGGGTAGAGGTGGTGGGTTGTAGGCTAGCCCACACAGCCAGAGTTGGGTTGGGTCAGGTTGGGGGGGGGGGGGGGGGTAGAGGTGGTGGGTTGTAGGCTAGCCCACACAGCCAGAGTTGGGTTGGGTTAGGTTGGGGGGGTAGAGGTGGTGGGTTGTAGGCTAGCCCACACAGCCAGAGTTGGGTTGGGTTAGGTTGGGGGGGGGGGTAGAGGTGGTGGTTTGTAGGCTAGCCCACACAGCCAGGGTTGGGTTGGGTTAGGTTGGGGGGGGGTAGAGGTGGTGGGTTGTAGGCTAGCCCACACAGCCAGAGTTGGGTTTGGTTAGGTTGGGGGGGGGGGGGTAGAGGTGGTGGGTTGTAGGATAGCCCACACAGCCAGAGTTGGGTTGGGTTAGGTTGGGGGGGGGGGGTAGAGGTGGTGGGTTGTAGGCTAGCCCACACAGCCAGGGTTGGGTTGGGTTAGGTTGGGGGGGGGGTAGAGGTGGTGGGTTGTAGACTAGCCCACACAGCCAGAGTTGGGTTGGGTTAGGTTGGGGGGGGTTTGAGGTGGTGGGTTGTAGGCTAGCCCACACAGCCAGGGTTGGGTTGGGTTAGGTTGGGGGGGGGGGGGGGGTAGAGGTGGTGGGTTGTAGGCTAGCCCACACAGCCAGAGTTGGGTTGGGTTAGGTTGGGGGGGGGGGGGGTAGAGGTGGTGGTTTGTAGGCTAGCCCACACAGCCAGGGTTGGGTTGGGTTAGGTTGGGGGGGGGTAGAGGTGGTGGGTTGTAGGCTAGCCCACACAGCCAGAGTTGGGTTTGGTTAGGTTGGGGGGGGGGGGGTAGAGGTGGTGGGTTGTAGGATAGCCCACACAGCCAGAGTTGGGTTGGGTTAGGTTGGGGGGGGGGGGTAGAGGTGGTGGGTTGTAGGCTAGCCCACACAGCCAGAGTTGGGTTGGGTTAGGTTGGGGGGGGGTAGACGTGGTGGGTTGTAGGTAGCCCACACAGCCAGAGTTGGGTTGGGTTAGGTTGGGGGGGGGGGGGGGGGTAGAGGTGGTGGGTTGTAGGATAGCCCACACAGCCAGAGTTGGGTTGGGTTAGGTTGCGGGGGGGGGTAGAGGTGGTGGTTTGTAGGCTAGCCCACACAGCCAGAGTTGGGTTGGGTTAGGTTGGGGGGGGGGGGGGTAGAGGTGGTGGTTTGTAGGCTAGCCCACACAGCCAGAGTTGGGTTGGGTTAGGTTGGGGGGGGGGGGGGGGTAGACGTGGTGGGTTGTAGGCTAGCCCACACAGCCAGAGTTGGGTTGGGTTAGGTTGGGGGGGTAGAGGTGGTGGGTTGTAGGCTAGCCCACACAGCCAGAGTTGGGTTTGGTTAGGTTGGGGGGGGGGGGGGGGGGTAGAGGTGGTGGTTTGTAGGCTAGCCCACACAGCCAGAGTTGGGTTGGGTTAGGTTGGGGGGGGGGGGGTAGACGTGGTGGGTTGTAGGCTAGCCCACACAGCCAGAGTTGGGTTGGGTTAGGTTGGGGGGGGGGGGGGGGGGGGTAGAGGTGGTGGGTTGTAGGCTAGCCCACACAGCCAGAGTTGGGTTGGGTTAGGTTGGAGGGGTAGAGGTGGTGGGTTGTAGGCTAGCCCGCACAGCCAGAGTTGGGTTGGGTTAGGTTGGGGGGGGGGTAGAGGTGGTGGTTTGTAGGCTAGCCCACACAGCCAGAGTTGGGTTGGGTTAGGTTGGGGGGGGGGGGGGGGGGTAGAGGTGGTGGGTTGTAGGCTAGCCCACACAGCCAGGGTTGGGTTGGGTTAGGTTGGGGGGGGGGGGTAGAGGTGGTGGGTTGTAGACTAGCCCACACAGCCAGAGTTGGGTTGGGTTAGGTTGGGGGGGGGGTTTGAGGTGGTGGGTTGTAGGCTAGCCCACACAGCCAGAGTTGGGTTGGGTTAGGTTGGGGGAGGGGTAGAGGTGGTGGGTTGTAGGCTAGCCCACACAGCCAGAGTTGGGTTGGGTCAGGTTGGGGGGGGGGTAGAGGTGGTGGGTTGTAGGCTAGCCCACACAGCCAGAGTTGGGTTGGGTTAGGTTGGGGGGGTAGAGGTGGTGGGTTGTAGGCTAGCCCACACAGCCAGAGTTGGGTTGGGTTAGGTTGGGGGGGGGGGGTAGAGGTGGTGGGTTGTAGGCTAGCCCACACAGCCAGAGTTGGGTTTGGTTAGGTTGGGGGGGGGGGGGTAGAGGTGGTGGTTTGTAGGCTAGCCCACACAGCCAGAGTTGGGTTGGGTTAGGTTGGGGGGGGGTAGACGTGGTGGGTTGTAGGTAGCCCACACAGCCAGAGTTGGGTTGGGTTAGGTTGGAGGGGTAGAGGTGGTGGGTTGTAGGCTAGCCCACACAGCCAGAGTTGGGTTGGGTTAGGTTGCGGGGGGGGGTAGAGGTGGTGGTTTGTAGGCTAGCCCACACAGCCAGAGTTGGGTTGGGTTAGGTTGGGGGGGGGGGGGTAGAGGTGGTGGTTTGTAGGCTAGCCCACACAGCCAGAGTTGGGTTGGGTTAGGTTGGGGGGGGGGGGGGGGGGTAGACGTGGTGGGTTGTAGGCTAGCCCACACAGCCAGAGTTGGGTTGGGTTAGGTTGGGGGGTAGAGGTGGTGGGTTGTAGGCTAGCCCACACAGCCAGAGTTGGGTTTGGTTAGGTTGGGGGGGGGGGGGGGGGGGTAGAGGTGGTGGTTTGTAGGCTAGCCCACACAGCCAGGGTTGGGTTGGGTTAGGTTGGGGGGGGGGTAGAGGTGGTGGGTTGTAGGCTAGCCCACACAGCCAGAGTTGGGTTGGGTTAGGTTGGGGGGGGGGGGGGGGGTAGACGTGGTGGGTTGTAGGCTAGCCCACACAGCCAGAGTTGGGTTGGGTTAGGTTGGGGGGGGGGGTAGAGGTGGTGGGTTGTAGGCTAGCCCACACAGCCAGAGTTGGGTTTGGTTAGGTTGGGGGGGGGGGGGGTGGGGGGGGGGGTAGAGGTGGTGGTTTGTAGGCTAGCCCACACAGCCAGGGTTGGGTTGGGTTAGGTTGGGGGGGGGGGGGGGGGTAGAGGTGGTGGGTTGTAGGCTAGCCCACACAGCCAGAGTTGGGTTGGGTTAGGTTGGGGGGGGGGGGGGGTAGACGTGGTGGGTTGTAGGCTAGCCCACACAGCCAGAGTTGGGTTGGGTTAGGTTGGGGGGGGGGGGGGGGGTAGAGGTGGTGGGTTGTAGGCTAGCCCACACAGCCAGAGTTGGGTTGGGTTAGGTTGGAGGGGTAGAGGTGGTGGGTTGTAGGCTAGCCCGCACAGCCAGAGTTGGGTTGGGTTAGGTTGGGGGGGGGGGTAGAGGTGGTGGTTTGTAGGCTAGCCCACACAGCCAGAGTTGGGTTGGGTTAGGTTGGGGGGGGGGGTAGAGGTGGTGGGTTGTAGACTAGCCCACACAGCCAGAGTTGGGTTGGGTTAGGTTGGGGGGGGGGGTGGGGGTAGAGGTGGTGGTTTGTAGGCTAGCCCACACAGCCAGAGTTGGGTTGGGTTAGGTTGGGGGGGGGGGGGGGGGGTAGAGGTGGTGGGTTGTAGGCTAGCCCACACAGCCAGGGTTGGGTTGGGTTAGGTTGGGGGGGGGGGGGGGGTAGAGGTGGTGGGTTGTAGGCTAGCCCACACAGCCAGAGTTGGGTTGGGTTAGGTTGGGGGGGGGGTAGAGGTGGTGGGTTGTAGGCTAGCCCACACAGCCAGAGTTGGGTTGGGTCAGGTTGGGGGGGGGGGTAGAGGTGGTGGGTTGTAGGCTAGCCCACACAGCCAGAGTTGGGTTGGGTTAGGTTGGGGGGGTAGAGGTGGTGGGTTGTAGGCTAGCCCACACAGCCAGAGTTGGGTTGGGTTAGGTTGGGGGGGGGGTAGAGGTGGTGGTTTGTAGGCTAGCCCACACAGCCAGGGTTGGGTTGGGTTAGGTTGGGGGGGGGTAGAGGTGGTGGGTTGTAGGCTAGCCCACACAGCCAGAGTTGGGTTTGGTTAGGTTGGGGGGGGGGGGGGGGGGGTAGAGGTGGTGGTTTGTAGGCTAGCCCACACAGCCAGGGTTGGGTTGGGTTAGGTTGGGGGGGGGGGGGGGGGGGGTAGAGGTGGTGGGTTGTAGGCTAGCCCACACAGCCAGAGTTGGGTTTGGTTAGGTTGGGGGGGGGGGGGTAGAGGTGGTGGTTTGTAGGCTAGCCCACACAGCCAGGGTTGGGTTGGGTTAGGTTGGGGGGGGGGGGGGGGGGTAGAGGTGGTGGGTTGTAGGCTAGCCCACACAGCCAGAGTTGGGTTGGGTTAGGTTGGGGGGGGGGGGGGGGTTAGAGGTGGTGGGTTGTAGGCTAGCCCACACAGCCAGAGTTGGGTTGGGTTAGGTTGGGGGGGGGGGTAGAGGTGGTGGGTTGTAGGCTAGCCCACACAGACCAGGGGTACAAAAAACAACATTCATCCCCTGTCTGGCTGAGCACTTTGACCGACCAGGGAGCCACTCCTGTCCTGACAGACAGACTGACGTCCAACAGGATATAGAGGTGTGTGTGTGCGTGTACAGGATAGAGAGAGAAATTATTGATATTATGAAAAGAGAACCATTTCTGAACAGTGAACACTGCTGAAAGAGATTAAACTTATATATCACGGGAAGGAAAGCAGAAATGGTACCCCAGCCAATCAGCTGACTGGCTGGCTGAATAGTATCATTGAATTCTAAAGGACTAGTGTTCTTGTATGAGTGTTTCAACCAAGGCTGATTTTATCTCAGCGGGAAAGTGGAACTGTATAAAGCACTGTATCATCTGATGAAAATGGTCTTTTAAATATGTTTATACAGTACGGTACAGTAAGGATGGCAGCGTACTGAAGGAATGTTAAAGGGCACTCACTCCCATGACTGTGTGGAGTTTACAAAAAGCTGATCGTATTTAAGACATTGTCTTCTACATCAAATGTATGTCTACAGTACATCATGAAACCAGACTGTACTGTTACTGTAGGTTACAGGAGATAGGGAGTGAACAAAACCCTCCTTAAAAAAAAACACTCTCTCTCTCTCTTAAATCAAATCAAGATAATAAATAAATATAACAATTATATTAAATTCAATTAAATTCATAAATAAAAATGTATGACCTGATATGACTTATGCTGAGAATGTTATCTCTCTCTCTCTCTCTCTCTCTCTCTCTCTCTCTCTCTCTCTCTCTCTTTCTCTCTCTCTCTCTCTCTCTCTCTCTCTCTCTCTCTCTCATGTAGTAGAGATGGTCTGGCCTAGGACCTAGTATAAAGACAGTATATGAATAGAAAAGGTGCGTACAGAAGTAGTTATATCGGATGAGCCATGACTAGAACACAGGACCGAGTTTGGGAACCCTGGTGTAGTCTACGGGCAATACGGATATCACTTATTATTGATCATCTACATAGGTCATTGATGTGAATTACACTGCTGCTCTCTCATTTAACTATTATTACTGATAACTACATTGATGTGAATCCCACTGCTGCTCTGTCATTTAACTTTTTGTGCCTTACAGGTTGTGGATGTTGTGGATGGCTGTTCACAAAAGTATATGTATATTTTAACCCAGTAATGGTTGAATTGAAGAAGTTTAAGCTGCCTATCACTCATTGTTTTTGCGACCAGAGGACAGCCAGTGAAAAATGTGCTCTTGCAACAGCTGCATAGTGTGGATCCCAGCCTATAGAATAAAAGTTTGAGGGAGTACCCTTCCTTCTAAACTCCGCCGTGGTGTTGGGCTCCATACTGTCAAAAACAAGTTTAACTTGAGAAGACCACGAGTGGGACTTTTATTTCTCAATCTAATTTGTGCTGATTCAAAAAGAGTGTCCATAGGCCTAAAAGACAAATATTCAAACTCGTACACTTTTAATAGACTTTAGTCAGCTGCAAATGATCAAGATATCAAAGTGTAACTAACCAAAAGGTCAACAATAGGCCTATAGCAAATTCAGCATCTGGCAGTTATTTTTCACATGTAAATAGCATTTCAGTAGTGCTCAAAGCATGCCATTCCATGAGAGCGGCATTTTATTTTTCAAATCAACTCAATGAGCCCAATCAGTCCTCCATGAAAACAAAATCGTAAACAACAGAGTAGGCTAATTAGTCCTTAGCTTTTGGGTTTATGCTCAGGTAAAACAATTTGGCTAATCTATATTTCTAAGTCCTATTTTTTGAAGATCAAGGGATATTAAATTAATTGGAATGACTGGAAATCTGACAGACTTTGGTTTTTAATGTAAAGATATAGCCAGAGAGAAAGAGGCAAGGCGAGAGGTTTTACTTAGCCCAAAATCTGTCCACAAAATATTTGTATGGAGGTCAGTGAGAGAGTGTCAAATTTGGTTAAAAAAAAATGTAATTGCTAATTTGCTACGTTAGGCTTATTTGATCGAATAGAAGTTTTGTAATTGTTAGGTTGTTACGATTGCACTGATATAAGTGGACGCACATGACATTTTGGCAACTTACCCAAAAACGACTTTATATTGGAGAAGCGCCTGTTGTCATAGAGATAGATAGAGGACTCACCATGGATATAACCTGTTTTAGCATGGACATTGCCATTTGAGGGCTTCCGCCATTTTAAAGTAGTCAACTGGGTGGAGAGAAGTCAGCCAATGAAGAAAAAGAAATTGGACAACTTTAAAATGGAGATAGACTCAATGACGTTGTCACGTACGCTATAATGGCACAGATACAAAGAGGAGTCCTCTATCTATCTCTATGGTCTGTTGTTAACATATGTATCTGCCCTCTCATTGGCTAGAATGCTCCCATCTGATCTCGCCTCTTCCCACCTGCCTTCGATCTTTGAGGACATGTATTTCCATTGTTAGAGCGGTCACTCAAATATCTTGTCACTATAATAGACATTATATAACAGACAATTCTTTTACTGAGTTAAAGTTCAGATAAGGAAATCAGTCAATTGAAATAAATGAATTAGGCCCTAATCTATGGATTTTACATGACTGGGCAGGGGTACGGCCATGGGTGGGTCTGGGAGGGTATAGGCCCACCCACTTGGCAGTCAGGTCCAGCCGATCAGAAGAAAAAAAATTCCCAACAAAAGGGCTTTATTACAGACCGAAATACTCCCACAGATTGTAAATGAAACAGTATTATTATATGATTGATTGATTGACTATGACTTTTCAAATCACCCAGCAGTGCTATTTGCAGAGTTAGCACCAAGTAAATGTTGACATTTTATTTCCATTCCTGAACCTGCGACCAAAGACAATCTTTGATATAGCCTAATGGTATTATTATCTATATTGAAGCAGAAATCAACGGGTTAAAAGAAGCACAAATAACCCATAAAGTAAGATGCAATTTATGGCCAGCAATGTAATACTAACGTTGACTTATCCTGCAATAAATGTTGTTCAATTGCTAATATTCATTTTATGTCGTCTTATCAAATCCAATCACGTTTTATTCGCACATGCTTCATAAACATGCTTCATATTCATCACATGCTTCATAAACATGCTTCATATTCGTCACATGCTTCATATATCAACGATATCGCTCTTGTTGCAGGTGATTCCTTGATCCACCTCTACGCAGACGACACCATTCTGTATACATCTGGCCCTTCTTTGGACACTGTGTTAACTTCTTTGTGATAGGGGACAGCATTTTCACTTTTGGATGAATAGCATGCCCAAATTGAACTGCCTCCTACTCTGTTTCAGATGCTAATATATGCATATTATTATTACTATTGGATAGAAAACACTCTGAAGTGTCTAAAACTGTTTGAATGATGTCTGTGAGTATAACAGATCTCATATGGCAGGCAAAAACCTGAGAAAAAATCCAAACAGGAAGTGAGAATTCTGAGACTGGTCGATGTTCAACTCATTGCCTATTCAATCCCCAGTAAGATATGGATCTGTTTGCACTTCCTACGCCTTCCACTAGATGTCAACAGTCTGTAGAACGTTGAATGAAGCTTATACTGTGTTGTGGGGCCGGATGAGAGGGGAATGAGTCAGTGGTCTGGCAGATTGCCAGTTCCTGGTCATGCGCATTCCACATGATATCGCCTTGCGTTCCATTACTTCTACAGACACGAAGGAATTCTCCGGTTGGAACGTTATTGGATATATATGATAACAACATCCTGAAGATTGATTCTCTACTTAGTTTGACCAGTTTATTCGACCTGTAATATAACTTTTTGAAGTTTTCGTCCGAGTTCGCCTGCATCTGCGTGAGCATTTGGACATGGGCACTAAACGTGCTAGCTACTTGGAGATAAGTAATGGACATTATCGAACAAAACAACGATTTATTGTGGAACTAGGATTCCTGGGAGTGCATTCTGATGAAGATCATCAAAGGTAAGGGAATATTTATGATGTAATTTCGTATTTCTGTTGACTCCAACATGGCGGAGAAATGTTGTTATATCTGAGCGCCGTCTCAGATTATTGCATGGTGTGCTTTTTCCGTAGAGTTTTTTTTAAATCTGACACAGCGGTTGCATTAAGAACAAGTGTATCTTTAATTCTATGTAAAACATGTATCTTTCATCAAAGTTTATGATGAGTATTTCTGTTATTTGACGTGGCTCTCTGCAATTTCTCCGAATATTTTGGAGGCATTTCTGAACATGGCGCCAATGTAAACAGAGATTTGTGGATATAAATATGCACATTATCGAACAAAACATACATGTATTGTGTAACATGATGTCCTATGAGTGTCATCTGATGAAGATCATCAAAGGTTAGTGATTCATTTTATCTCTATTTCTGCTTTTTGTGACTCCTATCTTTTGCTGGGAAAATGGCTGTGTTTTTCTGTGGCTATGTACTGACTGACCTAACATAATCGTTTGGTGGGCTTTCGCCAAAAAGCTAATTTGAAATCAGACATGTTGGCTGGATTCACAACATGTGTAGCTTTAATTTGGTATCTTTCATGTGTGATTTAATGAAAGTTTGATTTTTATAGTATTTTATTTGAATTTGGCGCGCTGCATTTTCTCTGGCTTTTGGCCAAGTGAGACAGTAGCGTCCCGCCTAAACTCAGATTTTTGGATATAAATATGAACTTTACCGAACAAAACATACATGTATTGTGTAACAGGAAGTCCCATGGGTGTCATCTGATGAAGATCATCAAAGGTTAGTGATTAATCTTAACTCTATTTCTGCTTTTTGTCTGGAAAAATGGCTGTGTTTTTCTGTGGCTATGTACTGAGCTAACATAATCGCAAGGTGTGCTTTTGCCGTAAATCCTTTTTGAAATCAGACACTTTGACTGGATTAACGTGAAGTTTATCTTTAAAATGGTGTATAATACTTCTATTTTTTGAGGAATTTTAATTATGAAATTTCTGTTGTTTTGAATTTGGCGCCCTGCAATTTCACTGGCTGTTGGTTAGGTGGGACAAACCTCCAAATGAGATTCAATGCCATACAACACTCCTTCCGTGGCCTCCAACTGCTCTTAAACGCTAGTGAAACTAAATGCATGCTCTTCAAACGATCGCTGCCTGCACCCGCCCGCCCGACTAGCATCACTACTCTGGGCGGTTCTGACTTAGAATATGTGGACAGCTACAAATATCTAGGTGTCTGGTTAGACTGTAAACTCTCCTTCCAGACTCACATTAAGCATCTCCAATCCAAAATTAAATCTAGAATCGGCTTCCTATTTTGCAACAAAGCCTCCTTCACTCATGCTGCCAAACATACCCTCGTAAAACTGACTATCCTACCGATCCTCGACTTCGGCGATGTCATTTACAAAATAGCCTCCAACACTCTATTCAGCAAACTGGATGCAGTCTATCACGGTGCCATCCGTTTTGTCACCAAAGCCCCATATACCACCCACCACTGCGAACTGTATGCTCTCGTCGGCTGGCCCTCGCTACATATTCTATGCCAGACCCACTGGCTCCAGGTCATCTATAAGTTGTTGCTAGGTCAAGCTCTGCCTTATCTCAGCTCACTAGTGACCATAACAACACCCACCCGTAGCACAGGTATATCTCACTGGTCATCCCTTTTATTTTTATTTTATTTTATTTCACCTTTATTTAACCAGGTAGGCTAGTTGAGAACAAGTTCTCATTTGCAACTGCGACCTGGCCAAGATAAAGCATAGCAGTGTGAACAGACAACACAGAGTTACACATGGAGTAAACAATAAACAAGTCAATAACATGGTAGAAAAAAAATAGAATCTATATACAATGTGTGCAAAAGGCATGAGGTAGGCAATAAATCGAATAATTACAATTTAGCAGATTAACACTGGAGTGATAAATCATCAGATGATCATGTGCAAGAAGAGATACTGGTGTGCAAAAGAGCAGAAAAGTAAATAAATAAAAGCAGTATGGGGGGTGAGGTAGGTAAATTGGGTGGGTAGTTTACAGATGGACTATGTACAGCTGCAGCGATCGGTTAGCTGCTCGGATAGCAGATTTTTAAAGTTGTTGAGGGAGATAAAAGTCTCCAACTTCAGAGATTTTTGCAATTCGTTCCAGTCGCAGGCAGCAGAGAACTGGAAGGAAAGGCGTCCAAATGAGGTTTTGGCTTTAGGGATGATCAGTGAGATACACCTGCTGGAGAGCGTGCTGCGGGTGGGTGTAGCCATCGTGACCAGTGAACTGAGATAAGGCGGCACTTTACCTAGCATAGCCTTGTAGATGACCTGGAGCCAGTGGGTCTGACGACGAACATGTAGCGAGGGCCAGCCGACTAGGGCATACAGGTCGCAGTGGTGGGTCGTATAAGGTGCTTTAGTAACAAAACGAATGGCACTGTGATAAACTGCATCCAGTTTGCTGAGTAGAGTATTGGAAGCTATTTTGTAGATGACATCGCCGAAGTCGAGGATCGGTAGGATAGTCAGTTTTACTAGGGTAAGTTTGGCGGCGTGAGTGAAGGAGGCTTTGTTGCGGAATAGAAAGCCGATTCTTGATTTGATTTTGGATTGGAGATGTTTGATATGAGTCTGGAAGGAGAGTTTGCAGTCTAGCCAGACACCTAGGTACTTATAGATGTCCACATATTCTAGGTCGGAACCGTCCAGGGTGGTGATGCTAGTCGGGCGTGCGGGTGCAGGCAGCGAACGGTTGAAAAGCATGCATTTGGTTTTACTAGCGTTTAAGAGCAGTTGGAGGCCACGGAAGGAGTGTTGTATGGCATTGAAGCTCGTTTGGAGGTTAGATAGCACAGTGTCCAAGGAAGGGCCGGAAGTATATAGAATGGTGTCGTCTGCGTAGAGGTGGATCAGGGAATCGCCCGCAGCAAGAGCAACATCATTGATGTATACAGAGAAAAGAGTCGGCCCGAGAATTGAACCCTGTGGTACCCCCATAGAGACTGCCAGAGGACCGGACAACATGCCCTCCGATTTGACACACTGAACTCTGTCTGCAAAGTAGTTGGTGAACCAGGCAAGGCAGTCATTAGAAAAACCGAGGCTACTGAGTCTGCCGATAAGAATATGGTGATTGACAGAGTCGAAAGCCTTGGCCAGGTCGATGAAGACGGCTGCACAGTAATGTCTTTTATCGATGGCGGTTATGATATCGTTTAGTACCTTGAGCGTGGCTGAGGTGCACCCGTGACCGGCTCGGAAACCGGATTGCACAGCGGAGAAGGTACGGTGGGATTCGAGATGGTCAGTGATCTGTTTGTTGACTTGGCTTTCGAAGACCTTAGATAGGCAGGGCAGGATGGATATAGGTCTGTAACAGTTTGGGTCCAGGGTGTCTCCCCCTTTGAAGAGGGGGATGACCGCGGCAGCTTTCCAATCCTTGGGGATCTCAGATGATACGAAGGAGAGGTTGAACAGGCTGGTAATAGGGGGTGCGACAATGGCGGCGGACAGTTTCAGAAATAGGGGGTCCAGATTGTCAAGCCCAGCTGATTTGTATGGGTCCAGGTTTTCCAGCTCTTTCAGAACATCTGCTATCTGGATATGGGTAAAGGAGAAGCTGGGGAGGCTTGGGCGAGTAGCAGCGGGGGGGGCGGGGCTGTTGGCCAAGGTTGGAGTCGCCAGGAGGAAGGCATGGCCAGCCATTGAGAAATGTTTGTTGAAGTTTTCGATTATCACGGACTTATCAGTGGTGACCGTGTTACCTAGCCTCAGTGCAGTGGGCAGCTGGGAGGAGGTGCTCTTGTTTTCCATGGACTTTACAGTATCCCAGAACTTTTTGGAGTTAGAGCTACAGGATGCAAATTTCTGCTTGAAAAAGCTGGCCTTTGCTTTCCTGACTGACTGCGTGTATTGGTTCCTGACTTCCCTGAACAGTTGCATATCGCGGGGGCTCTTCGATGCTATTGCAGTTCGCCACAGGATGTTTTTGTGCTGGTCGAGGGCAGTCAGGTCTGGAGTGAACCAAGGGCTATATCTGTTCTTGGTTCTGCATTTTTTGAACGGAGCATGCTTGTCTAATATGGTGAGGAAGTAACTTTTAAAGAATGACCAGGCATCCTCAACTGACGGGATGAGGTCAATATCCTTCCAGGGTACCCGGGCCAGGTCGATTAGAAAGGCCTGCTCGCAGAAGTGTTTTAGGGAGCGTTTGACAGTGATGAGGGGTGGTCGTTTGACCGCGGACCCGTGGCGGATACAGGCAATGAGGCAGTGATCGCTGAGATCTTGATTGAAGACAGCAGAGGTGTATTTGGAGGGCAGGTTGGTCAGGATAATGTCTATTAGGGTGCCCATGTTTACGGATTTAGGGTTGTACCTGGTGGGTTCCTTGATGATTTGTGTGAGATTGAGGGCATCAAGCTTGGATTGTAGGACTGCCGGGGTGTTAAGCATATCCCAGTTTAGGTCACCTAACAGAACAAACTCTGAAGCTAGATGGGGAGCGATCAATTCACAGATGGTGTCCAGGGCACAGCTGGGAGCTGAGGGGGGTCGGTAGCAGGCGGCAACAGTGAGAGACTTATTTCTGGAGAGATTAATTTTTAAAATTAGAAGTTCGAACTGTTTGGGCATAGACCTGGAAAGTATGACAGAACTTTGCAGGCTATCTCTGCAGTAGATTGCAACTCCTCCCCCTTTGGCAGTTCTATCTTGACGGAAAGTGTTATAGTTGGGTATGGAAATCCCAGAATTTTTGGTGGCCTTCCTAAGCCAGGATTCGGACACGGCAAGGACATCAGGGTTGGCAGAGTGTGCTAAAGCGGTGAGTAAGGCAAACTTAGGGAGGAGGCTTCTGATGTTGACATGCATGAGGCCAAGGCTTTTTCGATCACAGAAGTCAACAAATGAGGGTGACTGGGGACATGCAGGGCCTGGGTTTACCTCCACATCACCCGAGGAACAGAGGAGTAGTAGGATGAGGGTGCGGCTAAAGGCTATCAAAACTGGTCGCCTAGAGCGTTGGGGACAAAGAATAAAAGGAGCAGATTTATGGGCGTGGTAGAATAGATTCTGGGCATAATGTGCAGACAGGGGTATGGTGGGGCACGGGTACAGCGGAGGCAAGCCCAGGCACTGGGTGATGATAAGAGAGGTTGTATCTCTGGACATGCTGGTCTCAATGGGTGAGGTCACCGCATGTGTGGGGGGTGGGACAAAGGAGGTATCAGAGGTACGGAGAGTGGAACTACGGGGTCCATTGCAAACCAAAACAATGATAATGATAACTAGCCTGAACAACAGTATGCAAGGCATATTGATATTTGAGAGAGACATACAATAAGGCATAAAGTGATTGCAGGTCTTGATTGGGAGAGCTAGCTAAAACAACAGGTAAGATAACAGCAGCAATAACAGGGTGCTAGTCTAACACAGCAACAACAGGTAAAAATGGCGACGACTAGGCAGAGAGGGTCGGATTAACTACACACAGATCCTGAGTTAAAGCACAGAGCCGACAGATAAAACACAAATAAACAGAATGGAGTACCGTGAATTAATGGACAGTCAAGCAGGCATCAGCTATGTAGCCAAGTGATCATAGTGTCCAGGGGGCAGCCGTAGATGGAGCAGGGAGGCCTCCACTAAGCTAGCACGCGGCGTTTAAAGTTAGTAGCCCGGGGGGTGGTCTGCTCAGACGGAGGGGGTCTGCTCAGACGTGGTCGTGTCGACAGAGAATCCAAGCCGGATGGCGATGGCGAAAGAGAGGTTGTGAATTGTAGAATTGTGTTTGCTAACTGGTGCTAGCTTCGTGGCAGTGGCGCTAGCTGCGCTAGCTGCAAGCTAGCTGTGAGGATCAGAAGTAGTGGCTCAGGGATTACGGCAGGAATCCGGCGT